>NC_090187.1:1815397-1845397 GCF_024679245.1 Pseudorasbora parva | reverse complement strand
ATAAAATAAAATAAAATAAAATAAAATAAAATAAAATAAAATTGAATGAATGAATGATTAAATGAAGAGAATTTTCTCTGTGATACAATTTACCGTTTAATTTTTTTGCTTTCAAATATGACTAAACTGAAGCAGCAGATTTTTTTTTACTATTTTTAAAAATTGTCAAATATTAAGAAAACAAAAACTTTGTCGAAATACTGAAGTTTTTTTTAAATAATTGTATTGTAATATGAAAACAATAATAAATGTGATGAATTTTGATACAGAAAGGGGTTGAGCTAGAACCAGAACTCCTCCCACTGTATTTTGATTGGTCGACAGATTCCAAGTCATAATTACTCTTGATGTTGCTCTAGTGCTCCTGTATTAAGTCAGTACTAAAGAAAATAATTTCTTTGATGGATTTGTGAAAAAAAAAAAAATCTAGATCAGTATAATAAGATATTTAACTAAATAAGTATGTGAGGGAGCTGCAAATTATTAAAAAAAATATTTAAAACTTGTGACAATGTAGTAGTTTATTATAATATGTAATTCATATATTTAATTATTTATTTTAGTTATATATATATTCTATATATATACACACTCTATATGGGCCCCATTTACACTGCATGGTTCAAGTGACCCAATTCCGATTTTTTCCTCTCGTGTGACTCAGATCGGATATGACTTGTGAACGTGTAAGCAGGAAAAAAACGGATGAATTCCGATATCCTCAGATCGGATTCAGGCCTCACTCATATGTGGTAATAAATCCGATATGATTCGGATGCGTGCATTAGCGTCTGCCATGTAAGCGGTCAGATCGGATATTCCCCAGTAAATGCGCGTCGTACGTCATTGAAAAAAGGACTGAGGCAAATGACGTCAACTCAGGTGGACACAATTTGCCATCCAGTGTTGCCAAGTCTGCGGTTTTCATGCAGAATTGGGCTACTGTAACACAGTTTTGAGTTGCGATTGGATGGGTTTTGTTGTGAAAACCTGGCAACCCCGTCAAGGGCTGGCTCTCCTCTTTTTCTCCGCCTAGAGAGAAATGTTTTGCTGTTTTGCTGACCTTTAAAGATGTGTGGGACAGTGCAGACAGCAAAACATTGTACAATCATTTTGTCTGCATCCATCGCATATCGCGCTGTTTTACTTCCTTTTCTGGTTAAGAGCGTCTTGGGCTGTTTCGCCAGTGTAAATGCAAATATCGGATACAGGTCGCTTTTGAAAAGATGATGTAAGCGGGTCGTCAAAAAAATTGGATATAGTCAGCAAATCGGAATTGTGCATCGAGACCTGCAGTGTAAATGCAGCCATATATATATATATATATATATATATATATATATATATATATATATATATATATATATATATATATATATATATGATTGCAACAAAATGCAACCAATAGGAACTGGAAATAGCACTGCAGATGTTAGGCATCCAATCAGAGAAACTAGGCCGCAACCCTGACTCCGCCCCCTGTGAGAAACGGAAAAATGAACAGAGATAGAATAGAGGACAAAAAAGTGACTTAGATAATTACTTGTGAAATACCTGAAAGAAAACCTAAAATGTCATTAAAAATGTTTATGTCCAAGCACATTGATTGAGAACTTTTTGTTTAGATGCGTAAAGTAAATTTGCATTGTAAAGGCCAAGCCAATCATAGTGCATCTGGTGTAAACTGAAAGAAAGACAAATGAACAAAAACAGTTAATTTAAAGAGGAATCTGTGAGTTGACTATTTATTTTGATAAATGTGGTGAATATGACTACTGTATTAATGTGAGACTAAACAGATAAGCGATGTGTTTCACTAGATGTAAAGTGTGATTCTATGTTTTTAATTGGTGTTCAGACATTTGCTGAATGATGCTAATGTAAAGAGAATTCACCAAGGACATTGTCCTGTTGTGTGCAGACCAGTGTTTGCATGTATTTGTTCTGAAGTTGGCTTTTCGTATTGTGGACTGCGTTCTTTGGTGTGGATCGAGTCGCATGAGGAGTGAAGGAACTGGATGGCGAACCATCATAAAGACTGAACCTGGATCCACTCTTCTCATTTCCATTGGATTTGCATCATCCTGCAGTCCCAGCTTCATCTGTGGGAGTTCTTCTCTTTTGAACTTGAGAGGTATTTTTTCTTTTCTTTTGGAGCGGACACTTTCTGAGATCTAGCCGAAGGGGGAAATTCAAATTCTTTGTTGTTTGGACTGAAAATAATTAGGCCTATTTGATCTGATAAGAGGTAATCTATATCATCTATTATTAATGTGGTAACGAAAAGGTATTGCAAATGCATCATGTTGGTTGGGCAATGCCATTTCATTTTGGTTGTGAAAACATCACTTCACAAAATACACTGAAATAAGGAAGCAAAATAGATATATCCAAAAGTAATACATAACTTTTAAAAAAAAAACTGTTAATTAGGTGTAACTAAATTAGATCTAAAGCCATTAAAGTAAATTCTAAATTATAAGGAAACTCAGAACATAAACCAATTTTCTCAAAAGGAAAAGAGAACTAAAATGTTGACATTTGCAGAGGTGTAAAGAGTACCTGAAAGTCATACTTGTCACACAACTTGAGTAAAAGTCTTAGAGTATCCGATTTGAACAGTACTTAAGGTGGTGGGGGTGGGGGGGTGTGTGTGTGGGGGGGGGGGGGGGGGGGGAATGCTGTTTCGTGCATACTGAGCTTTTTCCACTGTTAAAGACTTGGATTCCCATCCTAAACATAGACAAAGTTTCAAAAACTAATGTTGGACGTTTGATGGAGTATTTCTGTGTCAAAAATACTCCTTCCGGTTTCTCACAAGTTTCGGAGAGTTTTTTTTCGAGTATGGGTCGGCTTGACGGTAATAGAGCGGAAGGTCCTTGTATGGGCCGTACGGGCTCTTCTCCCGGTAGGGCACGCGCGCGTGTGACTGGAGCGAGAGAGAGGAAATGCACGGCCGTAAACACTCTCCGCTGCAGATCCAGTCATCCGTGAACACTTCTGTCGCGCTCCACTTTATTCCTCTGGGTGACGTTGAGCGACTTCAGCGCTTCAGCGCAGCATTCTGGGAAGGCAGCGCTGCATTTGAACCGATTTGAACGCAGAAATGACGGGAAGCTTCACAACATCGCTTCAGTCGTGTCGCAAAGTGGATCTCCACGGTCACTGCTGTCAGGACTTCACCAAATCAACAGTTACCAAAGAAGTGTGTTTTTGACGGAGCGGTCCCAGCGATAAAGGTTCGGTCCTGCTTTGGAAGCAGCCGGTGAGTGAAACTGCTTCAGATGTCTGTGCTGTCGGCTATCGTCGCGTGAGTAAACATCAGTAAACCACACGATCGTGTGCTTCGTCAGTCAAATGCGCTACCGGACACCATTGCTGTTCTCTGTATAACGTTACACTAGTCTGACGTGCAAAACCGTTCTGCTTGCTACTGCTAAGGTTTAGTCGCATACAATAGTCCATAAACCGAATCATGTCCTCATAAACTGCGAGTAAACACACACAAATGTTGACAGGCCACTAAATACAGTCCATACCACAGAGACGGACGTCCTGCTGCTGCTGCTTCTCCTGTTCAGTTTATTTCAGCCTCCGGATCTGATTCTGGATCTATTAGCTGAGATCGATAGCGATGGGTTTCTCCACGCTTGAGGACGTCACCGCTTTGTGCGCTCGTCATTCTTTAGCTCCGCCCACACGATACGCCTCCAGGCGCTCGGTTTTTTCCTGAAAGACTCGGTACAGCCCATATTTCTTTTATAAATATAATAAAACTAAAGACTTTTCGGAGATATAAATGATAGGTATCTATAGGTACTCAAGATTGACATGAAGTATCCCCTTTAAGTATTTTACTCGTACTAAATATAGGCTCAACAATGCACTCGACCTTGACACCTGAGAGACACACCAGTGAAGATGAGAAACAATTGATTTGTAAGATGAGAAATTGTTTATTTTCTAAAATTAAAAGGAAAAAAACGGAACACTTCAATATTGCAATAAATCAAGCACAACATCCTCTTAAACATCTACAAACTCTTGAGTCACAGTTAAGCTCAAGTGCACAAAAAGGACCCCAGTGTCTTCTGATTGGCCACCAGATCCGGTTCATCACAGTTTTTGAGTGATCAAAATTAATTCACATTTTGAAGCCTTGAGCTGATGCTGTAAGCGAGGGTTGTCTATACAACTTTTGCAAAGCGGGTGTTATATTTTTAAGTACTTTTATTTTGTAGTATTTTTTGTTTCCTTTCTGTGTTTACATTTGTTTCCATAGTTGCCCTTGTTTGTTACCACGGTCATGTATGACCCTCACCTGTTCCTTGTTATTCAGTTTTATTTGCCCTTTCTGGGTCTTCACGCCGCCGCCGGCGAGAGCATTAAAATTTGCTCTGGCCGTCCTGCCAAAGACGCTGTAGAAAGATTTGTGGATGCGCTGATGCTCTGACGTAGATTGAATGATTGGTCTTTTTATTTATTTATTCATTTTACTTTATTTAAAGGGACCATGCAGACTAACCACACGTAGGGTATAAGTTCACCTCATGAAATCATTTAAATGTGAAAGTAAAAAAAAACTGATCAATAGAAATAACTTATAGTTACATGTTTGCTAACGGAATAAACCAATTAAGAGGCCGTGTGGCTTTTGCTTTCATGGTTAAGTGCTAGTCTGATTTCAACATGCAGGAGATGTTTACTAGCCTTGCTCTTTAATTAACATTCACATCAGTTTGTGAGCAGCATACATTACAAGATCTATCCGGGGTGAAGTGCAGCCTTAATGCCATTGGTCAAGTCGGTGTTGTTTTGAGCACATTCATTTCATTCCGGCTGAAAAACAAGCATTCTATAGAGCAAAAATGTTGCCTATAAATAGTGTTGGACGCCTTATTATCAGACCCGCCACAATCTCTCCTCTATTTTGCTTGGGAACTAATGTGGTCGGAGCCAAAGTTACAGCACTGTGCTCTCTGGGATGCTCTCAAGCGGAGCACTTCTACATTTCGATTGGTTGCCGCAGAACATTTTGGCGTATACATTCCACGAGATTGCAAACTCGTACTATTTATACGCATTTTCGTGAGATCCGTCTCTAATGCACAGGGCAGTTAGGTTTGCGTGTCCTAGTCAGATTATTCTCCTCCTCTTCCTTTGAGTCGAATATCACTTTTGTTACTGCTTTCAAATAGATCCTTCCCTAGAAGAACCTCACTCTAAAAATGGCTGGGTTAAAAACAACCCAATTGGCAATCCAACACTGGGTAAATATTGGACAGAACACATGCTGGGTTAAATTAATCCAGTGGCATTTAACCCAGCAGGCTGGGCTGTTGAGAAAACCCAAAATGTGGTCAATTTTGACCATTAATGGATTTGCTATTCTGGGTTATTCTTGCTGGGTTGTTCTTATAATTTCTCCTGTGCATTAGCCTACTGTAAAACTAGACAATCATGAAAGAACAAATGAAGAATGCATGTTTTGACTGTTAAAGCAATCATTTTTATTGCTTGTCAAATGGGACAATACACAAATGTGTTAAAATTGGCAACAATGACAACTACAAACCTAATATATTCTGTCAATGTATTCACATTTAAATTTAACTTTTATTTTGACGGGTTGCCGTGACCTTTGAGTGTCTGTGTTCATGATATGACAGTTTTCTCAAATGAAACGGTAAATTCTCATGTCCTCAGTGACACAGCAGAGGCTAAAAAGACAACAAGCGTGTGGCGCGTCATTCCCCCCCGTCATTCACACAGAGACGCAAAACATGAAAGAGTAATATTTAAATATGCACAGACACTGGTATATATTCGGCTACAGTCTGGAGCTCTGCGTGATGTGACTGAACGCAGCTGCGGGACCGAATATAGTCTACTTGTGAGTCGATGCTATACAGATACTATCGTCACATTTTTTTAATTTCAGTATGTAGTACCGGAGTACCGGTACTTGTGACATCCCTACATAAAACCATGGTTAATTTTAAGGGGATCATGGTTCTGTGTAATCACAAACTGTCTATCGTATCAATTTACACAATCTATTCTCACATGCCGACCTAAACTAACACTAGTCAATACATTGCATCGGATTCTGAGGTAAAACTTTCATCGTCTTAACGTCATGTAAGCTTAAGAAATGTTGCCGCGAAGAAAAAAAAACTATAATTATGCTAATTAAAAGATTATTAATGAAATCATACGAACTTATCTTAAAACATCTGCAACCGGTGGCTTTGCCTTTTGCATTGCCCTCAAAATGACAGTTTGGGAGCGAAATTAAACGAATCAAGGTGGGAAGCTCGTGAAACAACCAAGCGCTGGGTAGAATCAACCAAGCATTGACCCAGCAGGTTTAACCCAACGACTGGAAATTTTGAAATTTGAAACTACCCAATGGTGTTTAAAATGTGATCAAATAAACCAACAAAAGTTACCCAACAGTCTTAACCCAGCATTTTGGGTTAAAAAACAACCCAGCATTATTTAGAGTGTAGACATCCCCCATATCTTTAAAATTATTTGTGAAATTAACTAGCAATTTCTACGATACATTTTTATTATTTCAGTGTAGATCTGAAAAAGAAAACCAAAGAGTTTTTGACTCAAATTCCTCCATAGATTTCTTTGACTTTTGCCAGTTTGGTCATTTGTGTTCCTCTTTTATGCCTTCAGGCCTCTCTCTCTCCAATATCACTGACATCTTGACTTGTCTCCAGAAATCCAGGACTTGCTGTGAGCTTAATATTGTTGTGGAGCTCGTAGAATGCTGTTGTAATTGCCTTCATCTGCTTGTTGCACCTTAACAAGCCCATCTATCAGTAATGTTTATTCTCAGAGACGAACACATTGTGAAGCAGGTGCTGTCAGCAGTGAACTGAAGGAGTTTGTCCCATCAATCAAGAGCAAGGCACGCTGAGGCCTGCTGGTGGCATTCCTGAAAACGGGCACTTTAATTACAAAGCCAAACCCTAGATCCAGATAACAGTCCAGCCAAAATCAGACAGTAATGTAGGCTGTAAAAATAAGCCAAATGACACTCCTTTAAACCATAAGCTTGAGCCAGTGTTGTGTCCAGAGCTATAAACCTCTGTTTGCAGACTTTACTGTAAATATTCATGGGGGAAAACACACTGGCTTCATCCTTCCAAAGGACACAGTAGTTCACCCACAATGAAATTTTAATGTTTAAATTAGTCCGATCTGTTCAACTGACTGATTCGGTGATCTGGCCACTATTCTCAGGTTACGAGTTTACTAGAGAGTAGGGTGACCAAACGTCCTGTTCTCCTCTCCTGTCCTGGCCGTTTTTTAATTGATGAAAAAATAAAAATAAATTATATAATTGCTTTTTTATTATAATTTATTACACGGCTCTGTGAAATACTTGATTCTGATTGGTCAATCGCCCATTCCAGCGGTATGTTACTTCCAGATAACACACACCGCTCATCCGGGTACTGCGAGTTATCTTGACCGGTTCTACTTCTGTGCTTAACGCTGGCGCCATCTTGTGGTTTAAACAGCCGTGGGTTACAATGGAAGACTTCAAGATGGGTTTCCTTTAAAGTTTTAAATATGGATATTTTTCTCACACAAACGCATCGACTGGAATCAGAAGGCTCTATTAACCCATCGGAGTCGTGTGGAGCACGTTATTTGACGGACAGCTGCATTTAATGGACTTCAGAAACAGCTCCAACTACTGCTGGGATTAACGTTAGCCTGGACTTTTTAAATATAACTCTGATTGTATTTGTCTGACAGAAGAATGTCATAAACACCTATAATGACCTGAGGGTGAGTAAATCATAGGCTTGGTTTCATTTTTGGGTGAACTAACCCTTTCAGCATTCATTCTCAACATTTAGCAGCAATAGATAAAGGCTTAAAGCAGTCTGGAACTGTTTTTATTCGTGGAAGCTTTGCGTAAGAGCTAATAAAATATTTAATCTCAAGACAATATTTAGTGTGTAATTTATTTGAGACTAGTAGCCGTGTAATAAGCGGGATAATGTCCACCCAGCCGGTTGTTATCGCAGAATAAACCCCTTCAGAGTGACGCTCCGCTTCGCCTCGGGGTCCTGATCGCTCTGAAGGGGTTTATTCAGCGATAACAACCGGCTGGGTGGACATTATCCCTTACTTATATACTATGATTGTGCACTATGTAACTTTTCCATCCGCTAGAGGTCGCCTGTTCAAAACAAAGGCGTAGTTTGATGATGCCAAGTTTGAGCTCAGAATCTTAGGATGTTCTTCACCTCACAGCCGGTGGGAAAGACTCGGGATAGGACCCGAGCAGAAATCATGTTGATGGATGAGATTATTAACGTTACTGTAGTGAAGCAGAGCAGGAGTGAGTGTTGAGGAGCTGAGCGAGGCTGGAGCGATTGTTAATGAGATGAACAACACACACACAAGCAGCGGGACTTTTATTATGCCACAGTCGCCGGCGACATTTCCTCTCCTCCCCTCATGAGTGTGAGGAAGCATATATGATGTCATCGACAGTAGGCCTGTCGCGATAGTCAATAAATCAATGAATCGCACGATTAAAAAAAGGAGCTCGATCATTTTTCAGGCCGCGATAATTTCCATTTGCATGCTTGTTTGTTTTCCTCGTCTCTCTTGTTGACTGCGCGCGTGTGCCGATCGTTTGGGGAGGTGTTTAAACTCGACGCGCAGACCAGGTGCCGGTGTCATGAGACGTCATGTTCGGCCAGATTCTTCTGGAGCTCATGCTTCTTCGGCTCCGCGTTGACATTATTTTTGCCGCGCACCCTCGCGCTCTTGCGGACGCGCAGAGTACAAAGCTACACTGAGGTTGGCAGTTTGATAAATGCAAGTTAATTCTTCAGTTTAATCTTTGTGTGCTAAAGGCACATGAGTTCCTGTAGAGATAGCAATACACATTCTCCTTTCTTTTGCCAAATAAATGAAAAGCATGTCATCAATGTCTTCTCTCTCGCTGTATCAAAATCTCACCAAGCTTTACTCCGAGATGGTCAAGTAAGTCAAGTTCAGTTTGTGCACGATTACAAGATACAACTTTTTTTTTTTTTTTAAATGCTGTGTCCTAAACTGTTGATAATTAAGTTGTAAATCATATGCTGAAGTAAATTTCTGGAGTGTTAACGATTAAAAGAAAAAAAGAAAAACAAGGACCGTACAGAACCGAACCGTGGGTTTTGTGAACCGTGCCACCCCTAATATGCACCTCATCTGTTGCAGTTTTCATCCATTTTTGTTCATTTATTGTAACTTTTTTTTGATTAATGATTTATTGATTAATTAATTATTTTTTTCTGATATTTTGAATGTTTCCCATTTTCAGTGTTAGTCTTTAGAAATAAAAGTTTATTGGTCTTTGATGTACCTGCATTATGATGCCATTATCATTATTTTAGATGAAAATGGTCTCAGAACGACAATATTATCGTTTATCGCAATAATTTCTCGTCCAGCAAAATTTGTTATCGTGACAGGCCTTATCGACAGGCCACGCCCTCACACGTTGGTAAAACCAAATTAAACTGAATGAAGAGAGAATTGAAAGTAAGATTGCTGAAAAGAACCAAAACAAAATAGACTTTAGGAGATGTATAGAAAACTTTTTTATATATATATAATAAGAAGACAATATTTTTATTGTTTTTCCCCCATCTGAATTTTCCATTTAGGAAAATCTCTGAGAGATATACAAAAGAAAAGAAAAGTGAGTATGACAGCGCTGCATGTAGAGCCGAGATTACCAGGCTGATAACAAAACCTTTGCTCCAACACATTCACATCACAGCAATAGCAAAAGCTGTCATTTCCATGCAAATGTCTGTAAGAAAAAACAGAATACCAGTCGTCTTCCATATTTTGGCAGGCCCTTCCTTTTCAAACCATGCTATTTTATTAGATTTTGCATACTCGAGCATTCAAACTTCCGCTCTGCGCTACTTTCAAAGCAGTGCTTTTTCATAGTTCTCTCTCTCTCTCTCTCTCTCTCTCTCTCTCTCTCTCTCTCTCTCTCTCTCTCTCTCTCTCTCTCTCTCTCTCTCTCTCTCTCTCTCTCTCTCTCTCTCTCTCTCTCTCTCTCTCTCTCTTCTGTTGTGAGACTGCTTGTCCTTTCGTTTCATCCACTTCACTGCTCCGCAGGGATACAGATGGCTGCGATAGCAGTCACATTTGGGTTGCTCCAGCCCTGATCATATGCCAAGCAGTGCGACAACCCCATTAATCTCCCTTATCAGTATGGCAGCTAGAGCGAAGTCCCTGCACTGCGCACTTTGCATGGGGCCACCGCTAACCAATGGAGGTAGAATAAACTCGGCGCTCCGCCGCTGATTTCGCCTCGTCTTTGAATTACAGCCAGTGTCACCTCGGCAGAATGGACTTTCCCCTCGCTTCTTCTCTCGACCTCTCTGTTATTGTATTTCTTTCAAAACACTTTCTGCTCCCCCTTAAACCAACGGCTTGACAATTTCGTAATTTGTGTCGTGTGATAAAAAGCTAATTAACTTATAGAAGATGGCTTATCGCCTCCGCTCTTCCACGCTAACAGCCGAATGACCTTGATAAAATCTGCCGGAGTGCATGTTGATTTTCTCAAGTTGTTGAAGCAGTTGATATCGTACTGTTAGTCCGCATGAGAAGGGAATGATTAATGGCATTGAGCGCTAAAGGATGTGAGAAGATGGCTTGGATAAAGAAAGCCTTGAGCCGTTATTGTCCAACGAGTGTTTTTTGAGGGCCGGTGAGAAGATGAGCTCTGTGGAGAATATTTGCAACAATTGCAGGCCTGTCATTATGACGAAACAAACCACAGAATGATTTTTACCTGCACTGTAAAAAAAATGTGGTGGTTTTTGTTGGTTTAACTTAAAAAAGTAAGTAACCTGGTTGCCTTAAAATTTTGAGTTTATTGAAATTAAAAATTTGAGTTGATACAATGAAGGAAATTAGTTTAATAAATAGAAACTCAAAATATTATTGTATCTGAACCACATTAAAAATGTGATAAATCATGAAAATAGCACAATTTGTCATGTTTCACTGCGTCATCAGAAATAACACACATTATTACCCAATATGCTTACAAAATCTTTTAATAATCTTTTAATAAAGGTTGTCGAATCTCAAAAAATGTTCATTGTATTAACTCAGAATTTTAATTTCAATGAACTCAAAATTTTAAGGCAACCAGGTAACCTTTTTTCTAAATATTTTTTTACAGTGTGTTTGTAAAATTATACTGACAGACCACTGTTAGTTTAGATGCCTATAAACATGAGTTTGGAAGAATAAATTGGATTGATTCACATGAATGAATGAATGAACGAACGAACGAACGGACGGACGGACGGACGGACGGACAGACGGACGGACGGACGGACGAACGAACGAACGAACGAACGAACGGAAGGATAGGGGATGCATGCATGGATGGATGGATAGGTCATTAATTGATGGATGAATAGGGATTGACGGATAGATGGAAAGATGGGAATGAATGAACGAACGAACGAACGAAAGAATGGGGGATTCATGGATGGATGGATGGATGGATGGGTGGATGGATGGATGAGTTAATTAATTAATGAATGGAGGATTCATGGATGGATATATGGATAGATGGATAAATTAATGATTGGGGGATTCATGGATAGATGGGTGGATGGGGGATTTGTGGATGATGGATGGATGGATGGAAAGATAGGAGGATGGATCAATTCATGAATTGATGGATAGAGGGATTCATGGATGGATATCTGGATGGATAGATGGATAAGGGGATGAATTCATTGATGGATGGATGGACTAATTAATGGATGTATAAGTGGATTAATGGATGGATGGATGGATGAATGGATGGATGGATTAATTAATGGATGTATAAGTGGATTCATGGATGGATGGATGAATGGATGGATGGATTAATTAATGGATGTATAAGTGGATTCATGGATGGATGGATGAATGGATGGATGGATTAATTAATGGATGTATAAGTGGATTCATGGATGGATGGATGAATGGATGGATGGATTAATTAATGGATGTATAAGTGGATTCATGGATGAATGGATGGAATGATGGATGGATGGATCCATGGATGTATAAGTGGAGGAAGGGAGGGAGGAATGGATGGATGGAAGGATGGATGAATTAATTAATGGACGTATAAGTGGATTCATGGATGGATGGGTAGATGGATTAATGGATAGATGGATGGATGGATGGATAGGGAAAATAATTCCTGGATGGATGGATGGATGGATGGATGGAAGGATGGAAGGATGGATTCATGCATGGCTGGATGGAAACAGGGATTCATGGATGGATGTACAAGTGGAGGGATGGAGGGAGGGATGGATGGAGGGATGGAGGGATGGAGGGAGGGATGGAGGGAGGGAGGGAGGGAGGGAGGGAGGGATGGAGGGATTAATGGATGGATATATATATCATATTCACAAACCCAATCATCTTTGTCTGTTTTCAAAGTACGTACATTTTTATTTTTGCATTTCAGTGCAGTTTTGCTACATATGTGTATGCGTGCGTGCGTGCGCGTGTTTATGCGTGTGTGTATGTATGTATTTATGTGTGTTTGTGTCTACATAATCATATCTTTGCTAAACTATTCTCCAAAAAAAAAAGTTGACTGATAGATGAGTGAGTTATTATGTGTCAGATGCAGCAGTGTCTCGTCGTGCAGGTCCTCTCCAGAGTCTCTGCAGCAGATTTAGATCTCAGGCTCACCACAGCAAGGTCGGTGGTAATTAGCGGACCTTCTGTGTTATGGAAGAATCATTAAAACAAAATGATTTTTAGTTTGTAAAGAGGCGAACACTACTGTGATCAAACCCACAGAGGCCGAGGCGTGCCAACGGTGCTTCACACAACAGATTTGCTGAATATATTGGGATTCTGCTGTCCATGCAGGAAATACATCTTTGTCTGCGGTTTTGTGCTGTCTCGTTTAGCGCCCCACAGCTTAGCTAGCTGAGCTAGCACAGGAAGGCCGGGAATAAAGGCCCATTTGTTTTAGTTAGGACTAGCTCACAGGACAGACAGCCATAGCACAGAGCTGGACCTAAATAGCTTTTCAGCTGTGGAGACAGGCTTCAGGTATTTCTCACCAGCCAGAGAGCAGATGCTGGCTAAACGAGAGGAATCATTCCTGGTCCGGTCCGGTCCGGTCCGGTCCGGTCCGGTCCGGTCCGGTCTCTCTCTCTCTCTCTCTCGCTGTCTCTCTCTCTCTCGCTCTCTCGCTCTCGCTCTCTCTCTCTCTCTCTCTCTCTCTCTCTGAATTTGATGAAGGTTTTTCAGATATAATATTTGTTGGGGGTGTTAAGTATAGGTATTCAATGAGAAGGATGACATGTTTGTTAAATTATTTGTTGGGAACAGCAAAGTTGTCAATATGGAAATCTAGAAGGAATAAAGGGGAACAATTTGAAGTGGAAATGATGTTTAGAAAATTAGTAGGAAGACTCAAAATTGAATTTGCTTATTACAAACTTGTTTTTTGTGATATTTGGTGTTTACAAGATGTAGTATGTGTGTGTTCTTGAATATTTAATTGTTAATTTTTATAAATTTTATGATTGTGAATATGTATGAGGCATAAACTGTGATAAAATAAGTGTTTTAATCCTCAATCTCTCTCTTTATCTTAATTTAAGAGAAGAGAAACTTAATCTCTTCTCTGATTATGAGGGCGGGGCCACATGAGATCAGCCAATAGCAAACCACAGCCATCCAATCAGTTCCCCACAGACACAATCAAGCCCCGCCTACATTTGGTCTTGTTCCTGAAGCGATTTACTCGGATATATACGGCACAATAGGGAAGAAAAGACCAGTACAACCTTTATTCATGCCAAATTTCATTCATTTATTTCTGAGTTTATTGTATTTTGATATTTCCTCAAGGCATAAAGTCCAAAAGGCATGTTTACTTTCAATAGTCTGGCAACATAATACATTTCCATTAACTTTTTTCTTCTTCTTTTTTTTCAAAAGCATGATTTTTAAAAGATTTAGACCCTTTTATGCCATTGACGTTAAACATAAACTGGCAGACATCACTGTAGGCTTTATCTCATTACAAGAAAGAGGCATTTTTGTAGACATATTATTTATTTGACAGCTTCCTCTTACACGCTAACTGCACACGAGTTGTTTCTACCTCCTGGCTAACCTCTGTCCAATGATCAATGAGATTTGCCTCTTTTTGCCAAGTGAACTAATGAGCACACACACACACACACACACACACACACACACAGAGAAGCCATCAGGGTTTGGCAGAACAGAACGGATGAAAAATGCTCATGTAAACCTGTATTTTTCAAATCCACAGGATATTATAAATGAAAGCTGCCTATCTTTTATTGCACTATACTAGACCAGCGTTTGATATCAAATGAAGCCACTTTGTGAGCACAATGATTTTAATGTGCTTTTTATTTGCTCATTAAGTTTCTTAATGAATGTGCCATTAGACTAATTTTGCGACGTCTCCTCGTCTTGTGATTTGGGAGTAAGAGAGTTTGAGACATGATTTTTTTCTGGGTTTGTTTTTAGCGAGTATAGGTGCATGTAAATGAAAAAATAAATCAATAAAAGATTAGATATCATTCCTGTGTTCATATAAATGAAAAACTGTAATGGAACTGGTTTAGGAAAACACGCCGTGATTATTTTCCCCTTAAATAATTTAAGTTCATTTTTGTTCATTTAAGATGCAACATGTCTCATATATATATATATATATATATATATGAATGAGGGTATGAGATACAATATTTCTATATGACTTTAAATTCTGACATTAAAGCTTTGCTTATGCATGTGCTTAAAAATCTCTCCGTGTGTCTTTCTCTATCGATCGCGTCTCTGTCTGAGATCTCGTTTATTCTGCAGGCTCATCTTTCGCTCTCTTACCAGAGGACTCAATCACTGCCAATCAATGATCTGATACTGTTAGTTTAACACCAGCGAGACACACACACACACACACACACACACACACACACACACACACACACACACACACACACACACACACACACACCTTTAAAAGTCCTTCTGTCAACAGAGCACTCCAATGATGAGCTCAACGTCACAGAAAGTATGGCTGCCTCTGCTCTTTTAGTCAAGCGTCTGTGACTGTGGTTTGGAAACAGATGAATGTGAAGAAGAAGAACTAAGCTGCAGTAATGATACGCAGATGAGTAGATATATTGATTTCCTTTGTGTCTTGATCAATTGGAAGACGATACCTTGGAGGAAATGTCATGGTTAGGCTCTTCAACTACGAACACACACACACACGCACGCACACACACGCACAGACCCATGTACACAAACAAACACAATATCTCTCAGATTTACAGATCTGAATATCTCTCAATATCTCAGATTTACACCCACAAAAATCCCCCCAGTTGAACACACACACACACACACACACACACACACACACACACACACACACACACACACACACACACACACACACACACACACACACACACACACACACACACACACACACACACACACACACACACACACACACACACACACACACACTAATCATGCAATGCATTACAACTCCATAGAGAAAACAAGAGACATAAATACACTGTCTCTCTCCCACTCACTCTCTCTCCAAATAATATTGATACAGACTTGATAAAGTGCTTCTGTCAAAACCTGTTACCCTCCTTGCAGTTTAGATACAATAAATCACTTAAACACTTTCCACAGTTTGCATCGCTAATGCTACCGGCTCATCAGCGCATGCAAACACTACAGTAATTCTGGCTAAAGAGACGGATCGAAGCCACAAACACAGAAATCTGAAACGAAAGAGTCTGATGTGAGAGAAACGGCTCTCATAGTTCAAAGTTATGTGCTCTGAAATAATGTTATTAAAACATAAGCACAAAAACATTTATAATGTACATCTTTTTTTAAAAACTTTTTCGAAATCTTCAGAGAACAGTCATTCAAAAGTAATGTTACCAAAATGTTTGAAGAAAGAGACAATGAAATGTTTTCTTAACCTTTCATAACTTACGCGACTCTGCCTACATTTTTGCAACACCCGAATTATGTACCTCCAGGTACGTTTACCTGCACTTTTTGGGTGAACCGTCCACCGGAGGCGCTAAGTGGTAATATTTTTCTCCATTCCAGATGTGCAACAGGACATCATGACTTTGCGTAAACATACATGCGCCAACCTGAATGAATATTTATAGCCTAATTTTATATTTTGGAGCAACTAACTCCACTCCTACCCTAAACCTACCAACTCTCAACAATATAAAACACGTAACAGGCAAATAAATGTACAGTCACAGGTATTTATTGTAAAAACTGTCCAAAAAACAGTATAGAAGTATTAACTCATGTTGCATTCCAAGTCTTCTGAAGTCATGCGATATCTTCATGTGAAGAACAGAGTTGATCTTGATGTTTTAGTCGTTGAAATGATGATCGGGCTCCTTTGTGAACAGAACACACACACACACACACACACACACACACACACACACACACACACACACACACACACACACACACACACACACACACACACACTCGTTCATTCATATTTCTGATTCAAATGATACACAGGGCAAGATTAGAATGATGCGATCGGTCACGAGACACACGACGTGCCAACGCTGTCAAAGCTGACCTGAGGTTTCTTCCGGCGGCAATATTTGAAATTTATTAATCTTTGGCGGATGGACTCGACGTTACTGATCGCTTTTGGGGATTTTCTTCACACAAATCAATCGTTTGGCATCGGACACTTGGGATATTTGTACTCTCTGAATAAATTGTGCCTGCCGTCGTATCTGCCTGTTATATCCTGTGTTTTATAATACACACATGGGTAGGTTTAGGGAAGCGTTTGAGTTACGCGTTCAAAATGTTGCTGAATATGAGTGTGTGTGTCCACAAGGTAAATGGATTTATAAACATACTAAAATAGTTTTTTTGAAAATGTAAAAATGCAGAATGTTTCTTGCGATGGGTAGGTTTAGGGGCTGTATGTGTGTGTGTGTGTGTGTGTGTGTGTGATGGGTAGGTTTAGGGGCTGTATGTGTGTGTGTGTGTGTGTGTGATGGGTAGGTGTAGGGGCTGTATGTGTGTGTGTGTGTGTGTGTGTGTGTGTGTGTGTGTGTGTGTGTGTGTGTGTGTGTGTGTGTGTGTGTGTGTGTGTGATGGGTAGGTTTAGGGGTAGGGGCAGTGCAGTGTGTGTGTCGGTGTGTGTGTGTGATGGGTAGGTTTAGGGGCTGTGTGTGTGTGTGTGTGTGTGTGTGTGTGTGTGTGATGGGTAGGTTTAGGGGTAGGGGCAGTGCAGTGTGTGTGTCGGTGTGTGTGTGTGATGGGTAGGTTTAGGGGCTGTGTGTGTGTGTGTGATGGGTAGGTTTAGGGGTAGAGGCAGTGCAGTGTGTGTGTCGGTGTGTGTGTGTGATTGCTAGGTTTAGGGGCTGTGTGTGTGTGTGTGTGTGTGTGTGTGTGTGTGTGATGGCTAGGTTTAGGGGCTGTGTGTGTGTGATGGGTAGGTTTAGGGGTAGGGGCAGTGCAGTGTGTGTGTGTGATGGGTAGGTTTATGGGCTGTGTGTGTGTGTGTGTGTGTGTGTGTGTGTGTGTGTGTGTGTGTGTGTGTGTGTGTGTGTGTGTGTGTGTGTGTGATGGGTAGGTTTAGGGGCTGTGTGTGTGTGTGTGTGTGTGTGTGTGTGTGTGTGTGTGTGTGTGATGGGTAGGTTTAGGGGCTGTGTGTGTGTGTGATGGGTAGGTTTAGGGGCTGTGTGTGTGTGATGGTTAGGTTTAGGGGTAGGGGCAGTGCAGTGTGTGTGTCGGTGTGTGTGTGTGATGGGTAGGTTTAGGGGCTGTGTGTGTGTGTGATGGGTAGGTTTAGGGGTAGGGGCAGTGTAGGGGATAGAATGTAACGGCGTTGATAAACACGCTAAAAAGCGATTTTGTGTCTTGATAGCACGCCAAAATGGCATATGAATTGGCGTGTCATACATACGCTATTTCATGAGATCGGTCTGGGAATGGAGAAAAAATATTACCACTTAGCGCCTCCGGTGGACGGTTCACCCAAAAAGTGCAGGTAAACGTACCTGGAGGTACATAATTAGGGTGTTGCAAAAATGTAGGCAGAGTCACGTATTTTCAAAGAGCCTGGGTTGATTTTTTATAATCCTATTTTCACAGAGGTCCCATTAAGACACACTAGATAAACAAACGGCCCAGTTCTTAAAGCGGTCCTATAATGCCCTATGCCTATAATGTAAAATAAGTCTCTGATGTCCTTAAAGTGTGTATGTGAAGTTTCATCTTAATTACCCCACAGATAATTTCATAGCATATTTATCACTTGAGGGTTAGCAAAAATGTGCAGTTGTGTGTGTGTGTCCCTTTAAATGTAAATGAGCTACTTATTTTAGGGTTATGCAAATGTTAGGGTTAGCGATGTCGCTCACTCGTTGATGTCCCTACCAGACATTTGTTGTAGTCCTTAAAGAGAGATTTCTTTTAAAATAAATATGATTTTGTCAACACCATCAGTTCAAGACTGTCAGATTATTCTGATTCTGGAGACATTCTGTAGATAAATCTAGACGTGTTTTGGAAGCACCCTGACTTCATTCAAGTGAATGCTCGATCGGCAGATGTTTATAATAAATATTTGACTCATATTTTCCGTATCTAACAGACACTGAAAGATGTGTTTAATTCTTTGCAAATGGAAACAGCAGAGGATAGGCAAACAAATGCTTTGTGCATAAACTTATTTTCTTCACGTCCACAACCTATTTAAGAATCAATGAATCAGTTCTTTAATCTCACTGCCAAAGCTTAAATCAAGATATGTTTGTTAGGTTACACAGAGAATGTGATCAAAGACGTAATGTATGTAACTATAAATGTGATAAAGTCAGCTGTGTGTGTGTGTGTGTGTGTGTGTGTGTGTGTGTGTGTGTGTGTTAGCCTGTTTATGTGGTTCATGAGGACACAAATTTGTATAACTACACGGGTATTACACTATAAATGTGGTTTATGAGGACATTTCAAATGTCCTCATAATTCAAATAGCTTTAAAAACATACTAAATTATTTTTTTGAGAAAGTAAAAATGCAGAATGTTTCGTATGATGGGTAGGTTTAGGGGCAGTGTAAGGGGATAGAAAATACGGTTTGTACAGTATAAAAACCATTACGCCTATGGAGAGTCCCTGTAAACCACATAGACCAACATGTGTGTGTGTGTGTGTGTGTGTGTGTGTGTGTGTGTGTGTGTGTGTGTGTGTGTGTGTGTGTGTGTGTGTGTGTGTGTGTGTGTGTGTGTGTGTGTGTGTGTGTGTGTGTCACATTTTGCTCCACTGTGTTACGTACTCGATGAAAAAGTCGCCCTAAAGTGCTGAGGACTCAGATTTCTGCTTGAAGGCTCACTGTTAATCTAAAGCCTGATAAAAAAATTAATCATAAAATAATATAAAATTAAATTAAAAAGCTGCTTAATTTATAGATTATATACATAGCAATCACAGATAAATGAACAGTGGTTCTTGTGCCTAATCTAATTTAACACATGGGCAAATGTGTTAGACTGGAGAGGGCTGGTGGAGCGGCTCCATCTCTGTTAACCTGTGGCTCTAAACCGCCTTCGAGCTCCGATCTGAACCGAAACGCTTGCATTTCATCAAAGCTTTGAAATATTATTGCAGAACGTACCTCAAAAAATGAACATGCAGCATCTTTAAGCAAAATATGCGACTTACTGTTCTTTTATAATTTCAAAACAGATTTTGAGTTCCATAATTTCAGTGCACATATCTCGCCTCATTATAGAGCCAACATCTGGATTCCAAGGCCATTTAACTTACTGAAGTACCATATGGGGTTTCACATCTGGTCTATTATGTCATTTTGCTAATAATAATCTTGAATGTTCTCAATGATAACTGATTCCAATCAGACAAAATCTTATCAGAGTCTAGTTCTCTTCAAAAGAACGTCCTAAAGTCTTTCCCTTCATTGTATGGCCAAATCAATAAATAGAGTCACAAGCGGCGATTTTTGGGGTCCACGTATAAATGCTCCGGGCTATTCTCAAAAAAATGCGTATAAATAGTACGAGTGTGCAATGTCGTGGAATGTATACGCCAAAACTCATTTTGGCGTGTCTATGGCCATAGACACGCCACACACACACACACACACACACATGTTTTTCACGTGCATATGACACGCATTTTATGGCGTATTATACATACGAACCCCCCACCCCACCACCCTAAACCTACCCAAGAGCGTGTCATATACACGCCATAAAGTGCAAATCATATGCACGCGAAAAACAGCGTATCATATGCACGCCAAAATGAGTTTTGCCGTATACATTCCACGACATTGCACACAAAAAAGATAATACTGTAACGTTACCCGCCCCGCTTCCTGAGCCGCGTTTTTTAAAAGTGGTAAATGCTCCCTGGCGTAATATCCATTAATCCAGCCTGTGGATGAGACACATTGTTCGCCGCTTCTCCACACACTAATCATGTTAACTGTACTATTAGATTTAGATTTTATTTTATTTTATGTTCGTGACTAGTCTAACAGTCAGAGCTGCAATTGGGACTGCTGCTGATTGCTGTATTTGCATTTGTATTTTGGTATTAAAATGATGGATTTGTGTATTTTTAATGGCATTTTTTTTGTGTGTGTGTGTGTGGGGGGGTAAAAATAATTTTTATTTTATCGTATGCACCTTTAAAATGTCTTGATTTTATCAATAAATAATATAATTTATTCACGTTCTTTACATCCTTTCCACTTACAAAAATGAGTATCTGGTCAAAATGACCCAAGATGAAACTTGAGTCTTTGAAATGCTTTGACAAATCATTATACTTTCGACAGCCATTGTCATGAGTGTATGGGGACAATGCGTGCCAAGTTTTATGCAAGATGAACCAATGGCATGAAATGAGTTAGAAAAAGAAAAAAAATACATTTCAGATATACATTTTGTAGATCAAAAATAAGTTTAGAGTCTAGCCCCCTTACGTTTCCAGAGTTATCCAGAGTAATGCAAAGGTGCGTATAGCGCCACCTAGTGTCCAATATTTGTGTCTCAACTGATCCACTATACTCTACACATGCGCTGTATACTCAACCGTGTGAAGGGATCTTTAATGTGACCCTGCAGCTCAACACCAGTCACGTCTCACGGGTATATCTGTGGCAATAGCCAACAGTACAGTGTGTCGGTCAAAATTATCCATTTTTCTTTCATACCAAAAATCATATAGATCATGTTCCATGAAGATATGTAGTGATTATCCCAATGCTATTATATCATAAATGTATTATTAGTAGTAATACGCATTGCTAAAGACTTTAAAGGAGATTTTCTCAATATTTCGATTTTTTTTTTTTTGCACCCTCAGATTCCAGATTTTCAAATATTGTCCTAACAAACCACACATCAATGGAAAGATTATTTATTCAGCTGTCTGATAATGTATACATCTTAATAAAATAAATAAATAAATAAATAAATAAATAAATAAATAAATAAATAAATAAATAAATAAATAAATAAATAAATAAATAAATAAATAAATAAATAACAAACTTGAGGTTTTGTGGTCCAGGTTCACGTATGGTAATTTTGTCATAGGAGTCTGATAGCGCCCTGATAGTTTTAGTGCAGGAAAAGAAGAGCATCCTCACAGATGCTATATTCCAGCACTAATACGAAAAAAAGACTTTGGCCCTCAATGCCAAAATGAGACTAGCCTCCGTGATCCAGTGCATGCATGTCAGCACTGATCCGTCCGCTGGATGCTCTCCTAAAGCTGTGTGTGTGTGTGTGTGTGTGTGTGTGTGTGTGTGTGTGTGTGTGTGTGTGTGTGTGTTCCTTCACCTTGGGTCGTGGCTGGAACGCCGCCAACACACTTTCAGCCAATTTGCGTCACACTAACAGTGCGCTGTGTTTTCTTAACTGGATTGTCACAATGGTGGCGAGGGTTATCTAACCGGAGTGTCTCTAAATTGCAGACTAACTCAACAAATACTCAAGGGATGCTTTCAGAGTCTCCGTGACACGTTTACGGGCAGCCTCCAAATGGTGTAAAGTTGAGAAGCGAAGTGTAAAGTGCAAGGCCGTTGACAGCCATCCTGACGCCCTCTGCGAAATCATTATTGGTGCCCCAGTCAAATTTTACAAAGTAACTTTGCCATTACTGGTATTAATTAACAAATACATATATACATGAAAATATGTTTGTATATGGTGTCGTGAATTAGCACATTTTATTATACCATTTTTAAATTGGCCGTTAAAGTTTTATATGGGACATTTACAAAACACACTGATTCTTTCCTTCATTCATTCGACTTTATTGTCCACCTTAGTGGAAATTTGTCTTCGACTTTCCGAACAGAAATACATCAATGACACCACATTTAAACTTACATTAAAATACACACAGTTAGGAGTACAATATTACCACCATCAACATACAACAACAGAAAATGGAAAATGGCGCAGCTGATTAAAATAAGATAGATTTCGATCTACAATAAACACATTTTTAAAACAATTTCAGTTTAGATTAAGTTTCTGTATGGCATGGGGAATAAGAGACTTCTTATAGATGTTCCGGCTCGCCCTTGGGACCCTGAATCTACGGCCAGATGGAAGCAGACTCTGAGTGAAGTGGGTGTAGGGTATCTGTTGATATCTGTCGGGCCTTCCTGAGCACTGCCTTGTCAAATACATCCCCAAGCTGCTTCTGTGACTTGCCAATCACCTTCCCTGCCGTATTAACAATTTTAGAAAGCTTGTTTTTATCTTTCACATTCAGGTTACCATACCAAGCTGTTATATGAAACTGTAAAATACTTTCTACAATGCCATCTCAAGAATATGCAGACTGACCTTAAAACTCCTCAGTTTTCTAATTAAAAACAATCGCTGATTAGCTCTCTTAAAAATACTCTCTGAGTTGACAAACTCCCTGCACAGGGTCCTCGGAGTTTAAGAGGTTAGTATATTACTGTACGTAATGTTGGATGTATAAACCTGAAGAAGTACATTTTCAATTAAAAATTATTTATATAAGCAATTCTTAAATGGAGTTTAAGATTTTAAGATGGTTAAATTAACCATTTTTTCTTTGTCTTTGTATTCCCTGACGTTTTCTGGGGACCCCTTAGAACCTCCTGGGGGACCTCTGGTTTCTGTTTGAAAACCCCTGCCCTACACCCTTAAAGATAAAGGTTAGCCTGACAAGCCGGACCCACATCCAGATGTTTGGTCTGGAAACTCACCATTGACGGCTCAATCCGAGGGGCGGATAAACGGCTGTCTGTCAAACTCCCTCTGCACGCGATAGGATAGCGCTACAACCAACCAGAGCAATGAAGGTGAAGCGGAGCTCACTGACAGATTAAACATTCGCCGTATCCGGTCGGCTAAACTCAGAACACATCTTCCCTTTTTAAGAAAGCTGATTCGAAAGACCGCCGCCGTTCGCCAGTTTCTGTGTTTACTAGAAGCACGCAAACACAACTCGGCCGTCGTCATTATGGCCCCACCCACCGACTCTATACACGATGCGATTGGCCCGGCAAGAGTTTGGCGTTTACAGCTCAGAAGGGTTCTGAGAGATGCTAGACGACACTCATGGCAGATTAGATTTACTGCCGCTAGGCTGCGTCTAGATTTCTAGGCTACGTAAAGGTGTCAGGAAGAACCAAAAATGGGCTTTCACACCTAAAAAGAACCATTTTTGGTTCCCCAAAGAAGTATTTTGTGAAAGGTTCTTTAAATAACTATTTTTTATAACCATTTTATAGTCTAAAGAACCTTTTTGCACTACATGGATATTAAAGGTTCTTCATGGAAGAACCATACACCCTGCCAAAGAACCATTTAAGAACCTTTATTTTTAAGAGTTTGCCTAAGCCTAAAACCAGCGATGCGATGCCTGTACACATTATCATACACTGGAGCACAGGTGTGTGAATGCTGAAAGCTTGCATACATTATGCAGTTGTGGAATTGCATAGAACATTTAATTGTAGCATTGCATTGAAATAAAAGCTGTTCTTCTGATCTTTCGATTCATCAAATAATCCTGGGGGAAAAAGATTTCTACGACAATCTGAAGCAGCACGACTGTTTCCAACACTGATAATAATCATAAGTGTGTGTTGATCATCAGATCCTCATCTGAGAATGATTAGTGAAGGATCATGGGACTCTGAAGACTGGAGTAATGATGATAAATTCAGCTTTGATCACATTAATAAATCACACTTTACTATATATTCACAGAGAGAACAGATGATTTATATTATAATAATACATTACAATTGTACTGTATGTTTGATCAAATGCATGAATGCATCAAACAACGACTTTTACATGAGCCCTAAATCTGATTCTTTTAGGTTGTATGTTCATTTATTTAGCTCATTTAGTTCATTTACGTGAATAATAATACAAAACTGCAGTCTATTCTTCCTAGAACCTCATCTCAATTTCCCAACTCAGTCTCCACTTTCTGATGGCCTAGAAAATATTCATATCTCAAGAAGCTCAATTAAGCAGCATCTGAGACCGATTTATGCGTAGTAACACCAATCTGTGACCTGATTTCAAATTTCACCTCGTCGTACCCTGAATTTACGGTCTCTGTTCATCCCCGCGTCCGAAGAATTCCCTTTGACGTCAAGCTAAAACATGCAACCCGCTGATCCTCATCTCTAGAAACTTCGACAGAGGCACGTAGATGAGAATCCGGCGACGTTGCGTTATCTGTCTGATGAGGATGTATTAACAGAGAACGGCTTTTTTGAAGAGCCTGGCCTGCCAGATCTGATGGCAGAGGACAGTGATTTGTATTTCTTCTCTCTCTCTTTGATGGAAGGCTTTCTATTAGCAGTTCCCCCGATCAAAAAAACACACGGAGAGCAAAGCAGTCCACATTATTCATTCAGCGGCCTGCATGCATAATGGAACAGCTTAATATATATTCAGTCGAGCTGGTGTTTCTAAAAGCTGTTAGATTAGAATCAGTCTGGAAATCAATGTTGATTTATTTTTATTAAGGGAAAGGCGACATGAGTAGCCATAAACAGGATCAGGCGTTGTGTTTGCAGGAGTCTTTTAGCAAATTTGGGAAAAAAATAGTGGATTTTGTGCAGTTATTAGACTGTGGGTCAGTGTAGCATTGACAACGGGAAGGAAAGAGAGGAAGCATGCAACTTTAGAAAGACAAAAAACTAAAACTGTCTCCCTTCCACAGCACTTTTGCCCCAGAGGTTTATAAGAAGAGCACTAATAACTGTACAGTCAGCCAGTAATTATTGGAAAATAATGACCAGGACCCTGACCCACAGCACAGGGGTCTCGCGTCGCCCTGAAGGCCTTTACTGTGACTGGCTGACTGCACACTGTCCTGCGTTAACAAGTATGCTTACTAAACTGAAATACATGGACATGAAATATAGATTGACTTTAAATCATTTTTGTAAAAGCTTTTCTTAATAGATTCATATAAAGGTTTTAATTCACAAAACAGACAACAATGAAAACAGCCCATTACAACACTGAAAATGCAACCAGTGCATTATAATGCAGGAAATAGAGGGGAAACGGTGCATTACAACATTGAAAATATTGGAAAAAAGAATGTATTAAAATGCAGAAAATAGTCCCAAAAAAAGCATTATAATGCAGAAAAAAGTCCCAAAAAAAAAGCATTATAATGCAGGAAAAAAGTCCCAAAAAAATGCATTAAAATGCAGAAAATAGTCCCAAAAAAATGCATTAAAATGCAGAAAATAGTCCCAAAAAAATGCATTAAAATGCAGAGAATAGTCCCCAAAAAAAGCATTACAATGCAGAAAATAGTAAAAAAAAAAAAAAAAAAAAGCATTGTAATGCAGAAAAAGTCCCAAAAAAATGCATTAAAATGCAGAAAATAGTAAAAAAAAAAAAAACAGCATTAAAATGCAGAAAATAGTCCCAAAAAAGCATTATAATGCAGAAAATAGTAAAAAAAAAAAACAGCATTAAAATGCAGAAAATAGTAAAAATATATATATATATATATATATATATATATATATATATATATATATATATATATATATATATATATATATATATATATATATAAATAAAAAATAATAATAATTGCATTATAATGCAGAAAATAATATAAAATGCAGAAAATTCTGGGTCTGTTAAAATCCAGGTAGTAGTGAGAAAAATCCCTTTAAATGTTCCAATACAAGCCATATTTAACCGTTCAATGCACGCAATTGACTGATCTTAATCAGGTATTGCAGAGGGCAATGTAATACAATATATAATTTATAATCCATTTCTGCAGTGAAAATCCATGAAAATAGAGAATACATTCTTGATTGGTACTTTCATCACATCAAATTTTTAATTTCAGCTGTGGGCCGCTTGAAGACGTCTCTTAACAGGTAAAAAAATGAATATTACATGCTCTGTATTTAAACAGCTCGTCTCAATCAAACTTTCATTTTAGGGGATTTCTCATTTCGGGGCTGTAAGGTAGACAACAGCCCTCACATCTTCCTGATGTGATGAGCTGTAATTCGCAAACAGTGATGGTGTAATAATCACAGACTCGTCAGAAATGTTCACTCAAGCGTTAGATGCAACCAGCTCTAGTCCTACCGGATAAAAGGGCCGTATGCAAAGTTATTGCTATATTCATCATTTTGACTTAATCAGGCACTGCTGCGGTTCACAGAGACCGAAGGCCACGCTTTAAGAGGCTGGAGAGACACAGAGCAGTGGTTGGCTGACAGAACACAGACGTAATTGCAGCATTTCAGTGGTTTTACTAGTCAGAGGTCTGTGTCTGAACAAAACATAAACCAGCTTTTAAAGGAATGCTTTCTTACTTTGTCAAAAAGAAAGTTCTAATCAAAAGTGAAGTTGTTTACAGCTTGTCTTTTTCTCCAGTCCAGACAACGGTCTGCTTCGCTGACAGATTGTTCAGTGGAAATAGAGCAACAGGTCAGCAAATAGTTTGTTGAAATGACATCAAGCTAAGAGAGTATTGAGTTTTGAAAATAGCCTCTAGTCTAGACAAATCGCCCCAGTTTTTGAGACTTCCAGCTCTTAATGATGTCTAATGGCGATTCCAGTGTGGTTTTGGCGCTGGCCTCTGCAACACTCCCCTCTCCCCGATGAGAACACATTTCTAAGCTTTCTTCTGCACTTTTATTTTTCTTCTCTAGATCTTCTCTCCTCCATCCTCAGCGTTTTTCCCTTGCGCTGAGAATGCCTTGTGGACTCATTAAGAGTGTTTCTGACCTCAGTGTCTCGCTTTGTCTCCCTCGCTCTCATATTCCATTGTCTAAAACCATTTGTCGTTTTGTTCTTTTTCATAATCTGAACTGAGAAGTGCATTTACAGTGAGAGTCAATACATGGCGCTGTGTTGCTTTAAAAATCCCCAAAGGTTTCATAAATGTGAGTTCACAAACAGCAGATCTATCTGTCTGTCCAATCAAACAGACAAGCTACTGGAGCTCAAACTGCTCCAGAAGTTAATGCTGGTTCTGATAGAAAGCTGTCAGAATACACAGAGCAGCTCAGTTTGAGGCGTATGGACCAGTCAGGGTGACCTCTGACCCCTGACCCCGCCGAAAGCACCAACAGTGGCACGTGAGCATCAGAACTGGACCACGGAGCAATGGAAGAAGGTGGCCTGGTCTGAGGAATCACGTGTTCTTCTACATCACGTGGATGGCCGGGTGTGTGTGCGTGGCTTACCTGGGGAACACATGGCCCCAGGATGCAGTATGGGAAGAAGGCGAGCCGGCGGAGGCAGTGTGATGCTTTGGCCAATGTTCTGCTGGGAAACCTTGGGTCCTCCATCCATGTGGATGTTACTTTGACACGCTCCACCTACCTAAGCATTGCTGAGACCATGTTCAGCCTTTGATGGAAACGGTATTCTGGTGGCTGTGGCTCTTCCAGCAGGATAATGCTCCTGACACAAAGCACAAATGCTTCAGGAATGGTTTGAGGAGCTCAACGATGAGTTTGAGGCGTCGACTCGGCCTCCAAATTCCCCAGATCTCAATCCAATTGAGCATCTGTCCGATCTGTCCTCGCAACTTACAAGACTTAAAGGATCTGCTGCTAACATCTCGGTGCCAGATACCGCAGCACACCTTCAGGGGTCTAGTGGAGTCCATCAGAGACGGGTTAGCAAAAGGAGGACAGACACAATATTAAGGAAGGTGGTCATAATGTTATACTGTGATCATTGTATATACTGTGACATAAAGTTTAATATATTGAAATTAGGCTATATTGTGAGAAATATAGTCAAATGTGTAATATGATGTTGTAATTATAAGAAAATTAAGTTGCAATTGTAAGATATAATGCCACATTGTGAGTGTACATAATGTCTCAATTATATTATATTTTACCCTAAAATTTCCACAGGTATTAAAACCCCCCACAATTTTAACAATTTTACAACGCTTCACTAGAGATAAATGACGTTTTTAATTATAGTTCTGTTTGCTCAGCACTCAGAATAACATTTACATATAACCTGTCAAAATGACTAACAAACTCAATTTAAACATGATTCAAATAAACATGGTAGTATATGCAACCAATCTAGAGCAGAAATAATGAGCTGAAGTGGCTTGTGGAGTTTGGTATTGAACTTGACAACCTTTGCATTTATTTAATGCCATTCATATGACTAATCCAGCAACAACGTCAACATTACATAAACCTGCACTGACAAGATTATTAATCGCATTACATTTTCTGTCAAAATATTGCAGCATGGCACCTGTTGCACTGTCGTTCGCAGGACTGAGAGCTAAAGATGAGGAAACTGTCTTGATGTGAGATCACACTCATTCACAGGCCATGTGTTAATGCACACATGCCATTAAACACCAGCGCCTGTTGGTGGATCTATTAATGTGCTATCCAAACAAATCTGGCATTTATTTTTGAAAAGTAACTGGTGATGATTAGCTTTACAGCGTTGGCTGTAACTAGCTGATTAAACATGACAATCTAGACTAATTGAAACTGCCATTAAGAGGTCAGATTCAACAGAAACAATAGACTAAAAATGCATAGTCATAATGAAATCATGAATGGTTAATTTTCATGCCATCTCTTTTATAGCAGAGTGTTGTGGGTTACCAACATCACTAATAGACTTTCTGCAGTATGTATATACTTTAAACAATGCTATAGGATACTGATTGCCGTGCCACTGTGTATGTTCAATAATTTTCATCATCAGCAGCAGTCAAGACATTAAACAACGGTGAATGAGAAGCTTTTAAGAGCAACACAGTATCGACAGTGTCCTCTAATGCAGCTCCTGTATGCAGATCTGCCCTTATAAGTACATTAAGGCCCAGAGCCTTCAGTCAAACCACCAGACCGTCTTTGATCTTACATTAGTTCTGCTATCACCATAATCATGTTAGGAGCAAACGTAGCCCTTTCATCCCTAACAAAAACTGATGGCTTTCATATTCTTCTGTTTCTCTCATTGGAGACACAAAAATGGCCAAACAAACACTTCATGTCACAATAACACTGTATAAAGTCACAGCTAGATAAATAAATAATTAAATGAATAAATAGTAGTAGTAATAAAAACATTTGAAACATTTTGAAAATAAATAAATATCAATATTGGGTTCATTTATTTCTTTCATATTCTTCTGTTTCTCTCATTGGACACACATAAATGAAGACCAAACCCTTCATGACACTATTCATATTCTTTACATGACGTCACGCCGTTACAGTTATGCCATCCTGAAGGGCAAAACAAGGCTGTCCTTCATTGCTCGCCAGTCATTTTTACCCGGTTTGTAGTCAGTATTAATGCCG
>NC_090187.1:1737897-1807897 GCF_024679245.1 Pseudorasbora parva | reverse complement strand
TCTAATCCCACTAACAGTTGAGTGTGGAATATTTAGTAGTGAGGAAATGTCAGGAATGGACTTATTGCACAGGTGTCAGCCTATCACGGCCCCACGCTTGAGTTCACTGAGCTCCTGAGAGCGACCCATTCTTTCACTAATGTGTGTAGAAGCGTCTGCAGGCCGAGAGCTGGAGTTATACACCTGTGGCCATGAAGAGACTGAACACCTGAACTGATTGATTTGGAGGGGCGGCCCAATACTTTTGGCAATGTAGTGTATTTATTTTAAAATGGTTTACTCAATAACAAAAGCGAATACACATCCTCACATATTTTTAAATGACCACCAGGATGTTGTGACAAAAACTAAATTGATTATCTAAAAGTGATCTCTTCATTATTAACCATTGCATTGCTTTATATGCATGATGTGCATGTGAAGACAATGGGCCTGTTTTCCTTAGGTAGCATTGTGCAACAGAGGGTTAAATATGTATATGCTTATATATTTAAAATCAATGTGCCTCACATGCATTCTCAGCATCATACTGGCAGCAGGATCATGCCTCTTCTCTTATATTTCCTGGAGTCATCTATCTTCTGCCACATTAAAGATGTATGGCTTACATGGATGTGCTGTCAGGGGACAGAAACAAACATTATTCATCGAGAGAAAAAAGGAAGATTGTGAGCACAGGAAATCAAGTGCTGCAGGCGAGGTTCATTCAGAGCAAACAGGAAACGCATCACAGTAGTGTCTGATTTTCTCTTAATCAGGGGCTTTTGGAGGCTGTTCCAGGCTCTTTGCCATCCTCCTGTGTCTCTGTCTGCAGCTCTGCTGGAGACACGCTGATCTTTGGGAATTCACAGATTAGCATTTGTCAGAGGTTTAACACGTGCACACACACGCACGCAGCCGATGCTGAACCCCGCAATCTTGCTCATCCCACGTGCGGCACTAAACCCAGCAAGATGAATTACCTGATCCTCACATCTCCCGTCACATCGGCAGACAGTTTACAGAGCGACACCGTATCTAGATCAAACACAGGGATGTTTCATGGTGAGATTCAAAACGCTGCGGCGTTGAGGAATCTCGATGCTGAAGTGATTAGGCGAACGCAGCGGTGGGCCTTTGGTAGAACAAATTCATTACGTGCAACCAATTACTGAGGTGCAGCGAGAGGCGCTTTAAGTGAAACACCAGCAAACATAACAACAGAGTGGATGGTGATCGATCAACGGATTCGCTCATGTCATCAATGGATAAATCTGACGTGTCTCAGTTATAACCATCCAGCCATTCACAGTGTGATTTATTCCCTGTAGATGAGACATGCAAGAGAATGATATCACTCTCTGTCCATCCATCCATCCATCCATCTATTGTTCCATCCATCCATCCATCCATCAATCTATTGTTCCATCCATCCATCCATCCATCCATCCATCCATCCATCCATCCATCCATCCATCCATCCATCCATCCATCAATCTATTGTTCCATCCATCCATCCATCCATCCATCCACCCATCCATCCATCCATCCATCCATCCATCCATCCATCCATCCATCCATCCATCCATCCATCCATCCATCCATCCATCCATCAATCTATTGTTCCATCCATCCATCCATCCATCCATCCATCCATCCATCCATCCATCCATCCATCCATCCATCCATCCATCCATCCATCCATCCATCCATCCATCCATCCATCCATCCATCCATCCGAAATAAAATATATTGTTAATTGAAATAGAATAAAATAACCCAAACATATTTATTTCTGACCTTTCCCATGATCGCTATAGCAACGTAGAACACACCGGTAACGAATTTCCGGTTTACGTTAGTCTGTACTGTTATCAGCTAAATGCTTGGTTGTATTATGAGGATTCAGGAGTAGACTTTTACAACAACGCTTCAGGCAAAATGATCACATCTCCCAGATGGTCGCATGGATCTTACAAGAACTTACTAATATCTGTGGCACTAAGTGATTCACCTGCGTTATTATGCGGTGCAGACATTTTGCCACTGTGCGGTAGGCTTGGCTGTTCCTATGAACCTCGCGAGAGTTACCTATAAAGAAAGGTTATAAAGAAAGGTTTATTTGTTTCTAGTTATTTATTTTGTTAGATATTTCGACTTTGCGGGAGTCCCGCAAAATAATTTTATTTTCGTGCGACTCGCACACAATAATATCTTGCCACCCGCATCCGCATTCACCATCAAATATTATCCCGCGCCGCACTCGGTTGGTCCCGCGGGAGTGCAGGTCCTATTTGGAAGGTAACGTTAGGCTGTTAGAGCGATCTTGCTACACATTAAATCTGTAAATTATCGAAAACAATAAACAAACCTCTTGCAAAAAATACACAGTTTTACTGCAGTATTTTAAATAGGTTAAACTAATATATTATATAAACTCAATGATTAAATTTACAGCAATGAAATGTTAATTTTTATTACAATGTACTTAAATTAATTAAAGTTCATGCATCTATTTTCATGTTGATAAAAAAAAATTGTCTACTGACAAATATTAAAATTCAAATATTACTTCTACATCACAATTCTTGAGTTTATTTGAAGCTCATTGGGCATTGAATGGAGTGTGTAGGGTGCAAGCAACATGTCAAATGGGTCCGTTTATGTTGCATGGTTTATAGAAGCAAGTAGGTTTCGGAGGTGAGAGAAGCAGAGCTCAGCGGCGCTCCGCAGCGCTCATTAACCCCGGCGAGAGCAGCCTTAACTCGGCTCGTCCTTCTGACGACTGCCGCTGTCTGGCAGAAGCCCCTCCCATGACGCAAATGTGCGCCTGTTGTGTAGTGAATGACGCGAATGGAGACAAAATGTTCACGCGTCTAAGTTTGCGCAAATAGTTTTGTTTATTCGCGTGGTGTGAACGCAGCATAACTGTTATGTGTGCTAAACCGGAACTGAGATACCGTCAACCGGAAGTATCGAGTGTCATAGCGACGCCCACTAAGACTTGCAGGAAAGTTGTGGATAAGTATAAAACGTAAACAAATTCAAAATATTATTGAAAACTATAGTATCTCAATGATACTAAAATAACGCAGATTTTTATATTTTGGATGATTTTTCTCCTTTAACCACTGGGAAATTTTTATTCATCTTGTTTTTTTGTTTTTTTGTAAACAAGGCAATGACCGAGGTAAGAAAATTTAGGTGAGAAGATAGTCAGTACAACATTACGAGGCTGTCAGTGCCCGCTCATCATCATGCCTGTATTGCCTTCAGTATTGGTGTACCTGGCCCGCTATAAACACCCAGAGATTTTTGAACAACTACTGTATGTGTGCCTTTTCTGCATCCCCTTAAGGTTTATTTAAACCAATGTGTGCTGGACTGGATCTGGCTCAGGATTAACTAGTTAGTGTGTGCCATGGCCTAAAGCCAAAGCTTACATTGGCAAAGTCAGGTTGTGGCACAGCAAACTGACAGAAAAAGAAGAAACACAAACCACCACCTGAGCAAGAGTATTTGTCAGCCAGAAAACTGCAGAGAGTCCAGCTTACCAGCAAATGACTGGGATAAGCATACAAATATAAAACTTTAAGTATGTTCATACACAAAAAACTTGATTTTTTTTTTTCTCACTGTGTGTATCAATCTTTCTGGCTGCACTTAAAATGCATACAATGCTCAAAAGGTATGTGTAGATTCGCATTATTCATAAAACAGTGGAATATTTGTAAAAATTATTGCTTAACCCCACTGGGTCTGCACAGTTTTTGGGTTTTGACATGCTCTGAAATTTGTGTGTGTGTGTGTGTGTGTGTGTGTGTGTGTGTGGGTGGGGGGGGGGGTATAAAGTATAACTTTTATACACGGTTTTTAATAATACAAAACATTTAAGACATTAAGTGAAATAAGGCCACAAAACACATGAGATATGTGTCCACAAGACTTGTGACTTATGGGTGTCGTTGCCTCGAGTTTTTGCTTGAAAATTATGTGAAAATCATTGAGCCTACTCATTCACATAAGACAATATATTATTAAACAAAATTGTAAGACACTTTTTCTTTACAAAGGCGTGGATGATCATGAATAATGCTGATTTACACCCGAGAGAACAAAAGAACCACATAATGAATGAGCGTTTATGAGACCGAGAGGGAGCTACACGAATAGGACAAAATAAAAACATTTACTTTAGTTTATTTAGAATATAGTTAACAATATAATGTGAGAGCCAGTAATATTGTGACATTGAACACATTGAACTACACTCAAACTGCTTTTTAATTTTTTTTACAAAGACATTGTTAAAAAAATAACTTAATAATTGGTAACATAATATTATAAGTAAAATATTTGTGATTTAAAACAACATTATGCAATTATGATTTCAAAGAGTATCGGGTAAATTCAGTTTTTTTGGGACACTCTTTTTTTTGTCATTTCAATGGTAAAAATGTTCTGAATCATTTGATTTTGTAAATGCATATTTATTTAATTGAACTACTTTCTTAGTTTACATAGGCAGACTTGAATGTCATATGTCATATATATGCATATGAGGCCTTTGCACACATGATTAAAACATGATACTTTTTTTGTGAATTAATCATGTTAGGGATGAATTATGAGCAGTATCATTACAGTGGGATGTGTAATTATGAGCAGTATCATTTACAATATCACCTTAACTTTTTACCATAGAAATGCTAGATGACTTGTGCTTGGCTTACATTTACCATTTATGCATTTTGCAGACACTTTTATCCAAAGCGACTTACATTGCATACACAGGGGTACACATTTTACATTTTTGTCATTTCTTGCTTTCCCTGGGAATCGAACCCATGACCTTGGCGTTGCTAGCGCCATGCTCTACTGTTTGAGCTACAGGAAAGCCCTGGCTTGTGTCGATCAACATCCTGTACACCAGACAGAACAGACACTTGGGTTTTATTTGCATCTGCAAATACTCCTGTTCATGCTTGTGAAAACATTATTAGTTCCCTTTGTGATTTAATACTAAAACCTATTCGAAAATATTTACCAACCGAGCAAGGGATTAAGAGATGGCACAGAATAATCACAACAGAAACTTCATTAGATACATTGTGTGTCAAACAACACACGTTTAAAGACTCTCACGCTAAGCTAAACCAGAAGCACATAACAAAACATTATCAGTTGACTTATTTAATTGGAGCGTATCTTTATGACACATCTGGCAAATCATTGACTGTCATCATTAAATTAAGCACAGCACAAGACACTGTAGGTGCGCTCCAATCGACCGTGAGTGGACTGCGAAGTGGCCATCTTAAGTAAGATTATAATCCGTAGGGAGCGAATATGTTCAGTTCGAAGCACACTGAGAACAGCGTAGGGAAAAAGGGAACGTCGAGTTTTTAAATGGCTCTGCGATGCAGGAGTTTACATATGTATTTGCATATTCATAAATATTGTTATTATACAAACTAGAGTATTTATAAATGGTTATGGCATGACAGTTACATTAGCATATTCTATTGTATGAATATGTTAACAAATTACGTGTTGAGAAGCAGCTGAGGCGCTATATTTTTTAAAACATTTTACTTTATTTTACCTCAGGAAGGTTTATTATGCAGCTGCGCATGGGAAAGAAAGTGCACAAGACGAGACCACTACAGTTATTAAGACCAATGATTAAGAACACATTACGAAAAGAAGATGTATTTTCATAATAAAGCTTCAAATCTGTTAATAGTCAATTAAATATACAAGTATATCAACCCGTTCTCACTCCCAAGGCGTCAAAATCTGAAGCATGGTCAAGTGCCGTCCGCGTCACAATGAAGACGCTAAAGGTGGCCCTAGGCGTCATTTCTCGACGCGCTGGGTGCTCCATTCATTTCAATGAGAAACCTTTGGCGTCATTCGCAGACGCACTGGGTATTGGGAATGTTATCGTCATGGTGAAATTTCATTGGTTTATAATTTTGCCATTATGACATGTTGGAGTGTGATTCATTGTGACGCGGACGGCACTTGACCATGCTTCGGATTTTGACGCCTCGGGAGTGAGAACGGGTTGAGTATATGTAAACTAACAAAATTAATAGACAAATACAAATTTATAGACAAATGTTTTGTTTATTTTTTTGTAGATACATATTGTGTGTTTTGTAAATGTATATGCATATTATATGATTTCAAATTTTAAAGTAAAGTAAATTACAATATTTGTTTGTTATATAATAAACTCCGTCATTGCCTTTCTTTGATGACGTTCCAAATTATCGATTATTGTCAGCGAAGTCCTCTTCAGCTGATATGCCGTGCTCAGGAAGTAGGGAGCAGGCAACACTGCGTAGGAAACCTGTCGAATGGAACACAGATTATATGAGTGATAGAGGGATGTGCATATGGATGGACAGTTACTCTAATCTTACACTGCAGTCTGTAACTTTGTTTTTGTTTAAATTATTCAAAATCCATTATTGAGCAAGTAAATAACCAGCCAGGGTTAAAAATGACCTTCTTACCTCAGTCTGATTCATAATGGTAAACTTGTAATAATGTGTTATAATTTAATTGGTACTGGTGGATTTCTGCGTGAAATCTGAGCATGTCGCCGTTCGTCTTTGCTTCATTATGCCCGGTCTGTAAAAATAAAGAAGGAGTGCGGCTCGCATGTGAGGATGCTGCAGGTGGCGGATCATTTACAGCCTTCTCTCACCACAAAGGTCCAAACGACAATCATCAGTGTCAGCTGGAGATTCACTCAGAGTCAAAAGCAAAAGATTAGACTGGACAGAAAGTGAAATCTACAGGTAAAGCTAATACACACTAAATACACAGTCATGCAATGCTGACGTTAACATGAACAAATTCAGAACAAAGTATAACAATAAAAATAGTTTGGACGGTTTGATGTGATTAGAGCTAAGCAATCGTTAGATTTAATCACTGTTAGTGGCATGATTTATTAATGGGGTTTTTCTCGGTTGGTCAGAATAAAAGTGGCAGACATGTTACTCACTTGTTCAGATGACATTGTCTGGTGAAACCTATTATTTAGGTCATACTCAAGACGTAGAATCTGTGATTCCGGAGTACAGTATCCACACCGGTACGGTGAATGAATGACCGCCACACACACTCCTCACAACATTAGCTTCAGCCTGACTGAGGAGTCGCCGATGCACAACACACATAAAGATGATAATTCAACAAATAACTGCAATTACAGGTTTCAAACCGAGATGGCGACAAAGAGGCAAGACTTTCGGACTGCAGCTTTAACTTCATTTGAATCTTTTTTCTGTGTGTGATACAGTAATTGATACAGGACATGCATTAATATTCACGAATGCTCCGCCCAGTGTAACCGAATATATTTTAAAACACTGCATTACATGCATCAGACATATCCACTGTTGATGGGAGTGTGTTTTATTGAATCATTTAATCGGCTGATTCATTCAAAACACTGATTCGGTTTCACAGTTGATTCAGCTTTGGCTTCGGTTGTCTGCATCTAAAGTGTAAGTACTGGTTATTAACGTCTTGTTTATGATGTGTTTACCTCTTAAATATAACTCTTAAAGGATTGGTTGTTTGTTGAAAGTATTGTAGGGTAAAACGCTGTTCTGTGTAAACCATGTAAACATCAAATGGAGCTGCTGAAGCATGGCTATATTAGGCTAAAAACAAACTTTCAGACGTGCACAATAGCCACCGCTAACAGCTTTATTGTGCTCAAAGATTAGTTGCTGATTTGCTTTTTCCTTGTTCAAGGAAAACAGATTCAGGGCACGGCTGCAAATGTGGGCGGCGTTTGCGATTCATCTTTGCTGACTTGCGTGATTGTGTGTGTGTGTTGTTTAGTCGTGGAATGAAATGTGAAGGCTCTTCATATTTTGCTGCTGTGTTTGTCTTTAGCGTGCGAGCCATATGCCTGCCAGGACCATGCCCTAATTAGCAGTATCACAGAGATCAAACGCAGAGGAGAGTATAGGAGAGCAGCAGAGGAGAGCAAAGGAGTGGGATAAAAGGGTTTGCTGCAAGAGTTACATTGTGTAATGGGTGCTGAGTTTTGAGAGGAGAGCACTTTGATTCACCCTCTATTATGGATGAAAAAACAGCTCTTTGGATGGAGCTCAAGCAGGCCCGCTGACAGACACGTACGGGGGTATCTGTGCGCTCCGGTTGTCTCATAGCACCATTTCTGCCTGAGCATGGTCTGTAATTATAGTTGGGTATAGAACAACACGAGACGGACGTTTTGAGGACAAGAGCCTCAGCCTGGCAAGAAACTGTATTGGTGGCGAGCTCACACAGACTGCATGTCAAGGCCGTAACCATGTCTTGAACATCGTGTGGCGCTGAAACCCTATAGTAATTGACAGAACAATTAATTGGGGTAAAATAACCCAAAGTTGGGAAGGTGCTATACACTGGGGAAAAAAATGCTTGTTCCAATTGCTTAATTAAAATGAGCCAAAGCAACACAATTGCATTTTGTCCAAACTTAATATGATTGTGTTCAATCCACTTAAATATAAGTCAAATTGACATTTACTTAATTCGTTTGTGTTGCATTAACTGAAACGGGGCGGGGCTTGTTAGTTCCCAGCATGGTTTGCATATGGCTAAATCAAGAGAGAGAAAATGTTGTTATTTTATATGTAAAAGTGTTTTTGATGTATTTTTGAGCAAGCTGAGCAAGGGGGATACTTGACTGTTTAATAGAGTTTAATATTCATTTACTGTATGTTAGAATTATTAAAACTATTATATTATATTATAACTATTTAAATTTGAGTGGGTTATTGTGGAGAAGAGTGGAGCATTTGCTTCGGCTGTGGACTAATACCACTAATGTCATAATGGCTTTCCTGAGGGAGCATTTAACATGCCAATGTGTGCTATTGCTGGCTAAAAGTTTGTCAACTGGCTAGTGCAGTGATAAAATACAGTTGTGTAATAGTAACATTGAGGTGGATGGATGACTATATGAAATTGCATGTCAGAATTATGACAGGGAGTCAAATAAAATTCACTTTGAAACTATAAATTGAGTATAAATATTCGTTTAATGCAATGTAGGACCGATGTACACAATTAAATAATATAAATCCAAAGCACTTTTTTTTTTCAGGGTACTAATCCATAGTTGTGTTATTCTTAAGAATAGTGAGTAAGAACAGTAAAAGTTCCAGTCCATTGTAGTTATGAGGTATTACATTTCACCTGTTTTCAAATAATACTTTCTCTTAAAATTTGCACACATTCACTCTTATTCGTATGTCTAATATGTCAAAAATACAAAACAGTCTTGTCTTGTGAATCATGATTGCATATTTGCATAAAATCTCACAAATAAAAAGCCTGAGTCGTTTGCATCACATTACTGTCAGTCGCTGAGCACTTCTAGTGTAAACAGTTTAGCTGCTTGCTTCTTTACACACACTCCTTCACTGCTACAACTAAAGCATCTTTTTTGAACAGGAAAGCCTGCCTTCTTTGATCTGATCGGCCATCTCAGTCATCTGGACACAACCAGGCAAACCAGACTACAAATCTAGCGTTTAACACTTTTTGTCATCCTAATAACTAACATAGCGGTGCGTAATGGAGTGCAGCAGAATAAATGCACGTATTTAATGCATCTTGATTGAATACAAAATGCATGAATGCCACATACTATTCTTGTATCTCGAAGAACCAGATGAACCGCCTGCCGATTCAGTTCCGAATGTTTCTTGGAAGGAATTTGCACTTGTTTTTTTCATGATCAAATTAAAGCTGAATTATGTAATTTTTGAGCACCTATCATCATTAAACAGAATTGGAAAAATGATTGCTTTCCAACAAGTGATGCTGTTTTTTTGTCCTATCGATATTCAGAAATGCAATTTAACTTGAATGCACCCCTTCTGATGAGCATGATATTTGATATCATAATTAGTCTTTTTAAAAGAATAAAATAATTCAAAACCTTTTCTCATTATCCTCACATATCATTGGACCTTCCGTCGTCTGCCATTGGCTGGGCAAACAGATAGTCCCGCCCCAAACGCACACCATTGGTTGGTCTTTGCATTTGAATCTGTGATATTTTAACATGAATCTAATCACACAGTTCCTCGTTAAATACATGCATTTATTTATTTATAAAAAATGTCGGCTTTGTCAAGGTAACCCCAGCCGCTTGGCTTCATCATTATGTCCAGTAGATTAATTTTTCATGGCGTTTTGGATTCTTCAAGCCTCATGGACTTTGAACTAACATATTTATTTACCATTACATCTATAAATACGAGCACTCGTGCTGCTCTCCTGGCATCAAACCGACGAGCACGGCTCACATATTTCCAATGAGTTTGCCTAATGGCGTGAAACGTTTGTGCCCCATTTGTTTGTTTCACTGTTTATTTAATCATGAACCATCATCACGTTATCACGAGTTAATGGTTAAAATGGCTCTGTGTAATTGCATACAAATCTCCACACTTCTTTTATTGATGTTTCAGCCTTTACATATTAATCAGTCCTATCTGGTTGAAGAAACAAAATGTATTAAAGGCCAGCTGGATGAATTTGCAACTCAGAGGCTTTTTTTCCCATCAGAGGTCACAGCGGGGTCACTTCTTGCCTCCGGAAACAATTAAAGGCAGCATTATTTTCCGAGGACGTACCGGCCGGCTCAAAAAGCCTCGTCTGGCAATAGCAGAAGTGCAAGATAAGGGCTCAGCAACGCTCCGGTGAATTATAAGTTTGTGCTCACCGCTCAAAGACCTTTTATTGAGATGCACGTTCGCACCCCTGTGTGCTTTGTTGACAGAACAGTCAGGGATTTTTAAATATCAGCAACCTAAATTATATTGAACATCCATATTGTTTCAGGGTGAAAGGTACATGGAAGTAATCAAAGTGAGCTCTGGGAGCTGATATGTGCATCAAAAGAGCTTAATGCAGCTGAAATGCAGAAGCAGGAGATCATGAGACGTGAGGCACGGCTTCAGAGGACTTTATTCCTCGGTGCAGAAGTTTGCAGTGGCATGTTGACATGTGCAACCAAGACATGTTCATTTGTCTGCATGTGCATTATATTCCCCCCGAGGCTGAAACACATGGTGTGACGTGAGGTTTCGTTAGTTATCCAGGTCTGAACGAGGACATAGAGTTCAAGTGTTTTTTTTATGATGATGTCTTTATGATTGTCTTACTTCTGCTGTCTTTGGGTTTTGTTTCTTTCTAATTTGTGATACTTGCTTGTTTTTTTCTCTCCAGGTAGGCTACGATAAAGGGGAGGTTTTTTCTTTTTTTTCCCCCTGTTACGTTGGTATCCCCAATCCTATAGGCCTGATTGCCTCATTGGGTTAATTGATTGTATTAGGCCTTATTAGGCGCATTGAATGTTGTTGGGTTATGGGTGGTGTTTAACATATAAGTTGTTATCGTTCTCATTCATTGTGTTGCTTTGCCCTGATGAAGACCATTGTGGTTCGAAACATCTTGGCTCTCGTATTTTAAATTGACTGAAGCCATACCTAATAAAGGCTTTTTAATTATTTCCTTATCCTTTACATCTGACTGAGTGTCTTTGACTATTTAACTCCACCAGAGCGCCGGGCTGAACCTGTTGCGTTTCGTTAGTGACGTTAGTAAAAATGATTTGTCATAATCGGTGAAGGGATATTTGTGGCTGGCATCCCCACTCCTCCTCTGTGAAAGGCTGGATTTGAACCTCATGCATTTAAACGTGTTCATTTAGTGAGACTACTTATCGGTTAGATTCAGATGGGAAACATCATATATTAAGTTGCATGTCCACCTTAAAGATAATCGTAATTAAAAAATATGATATTAATTATAAATACAATTTACTGTTACTATTGTAAATCTAGATTACATTATTATTGCATCTCCTTCAATTCTTTCAGAATCTTTACATTTTAAAACAATTTTGTTTCTAATTTTTTTAAAATATATTTCTATATTAACATATTTTAATAATAAAGAATATTTATGTAACAAAAATATATTTTTTAATCAAATAAACTTAAAATAGTGCCAACGTTGTATTGAACAAGTATTAACTTAGCCATTATTAAAAACAATATTTTAGCTGAAATATTTTAATACTGTGGAGTAAAAAGCCCCCCATCACCACCCCACACATTTATACGACATGTAAACAAAATAAATCACTTTTTGCATTTTTTTTTCACACAAAATCTGTTGCTCTATAAATGTTCAATGTTTTTTTTTTTTCTGCAATCATACACTGTGACAGTAATGAAAAACATTTTTTTTTTTTCTCAGAAGTTGTATATATACACTTATAACCAAAAGTATTGGGCCGCCCCTCCAGATCCCTGAGTTCAGGTGTTCAGTCTCTTCATGGCCACAGGTGTATAACTCCAGCTCTCGGCCTGCAGACGCTTCTACACACATTAGTGAAAGAATGGGTCGCTCTCAGGAGCTCAGTGAACTCAAGCGTGGGGCCGTGATAGGCTGACACCTGTGCAATAAGTCCATTCCTGACATTTCCTCACTACTAAATATTCCACGCTCAACTGTTAGTGGGATTATAACAAAGTGGAAGCCATTGGGAACAACAGCAACTCAGCCACGAAGTGTAAAATCCCAGAGCGGGGTCAGCGCATGCTGAGGGTCACAGTGCGCAGAAGTCTCCAACTTTCTGCAGAGTCAACAGCTCCAGACCTCCAGACTTCTGTGGCCTTCAGATGAGCTCAAGAACAGCGGAGAGAGCTTCATGGAATGGGTTTCCATGGCCGAGCAGCTCATCCAAGCCTTACATCACCAAGAGCAATGCAAAGCGTGGGATGCAGTGGAGTAAAGCAGCCGCCACTGGACTCTAGAGCAGTGAGACGTGTTCTCTGAGCGACCAATCACGCTTCAGTCTGACAATCCCATGGACGAGTCTGGGTTTGGCGGTCGCTAGAGAACGGGACTTGCCTGACTGTATTGTCCCAAGCATAAAGTTTGGTGGAGGGGGGATTGGTTTTCAGCGGTTGGGCTTGGCCCTTTTAGTTCCAGTGAAAGGAACTCTTAATGCTTGAGTATACTAAGACATTTTGGACAATTTCACGCTCCCATCTTTGTGGGATCAGTTTGTGGACGGCCCCTTCCTGTCCCAGCATGACTGCGCTCCAGTGCACAAAGCGTCGCTCCATAAAGACATGGATGAGGAGTTTGGTGTGGAGGAACTGGACTGGCCTGCACAGAGTCCTGAGCTCAACCCGATAGAACAGCTTTGGGATGAATTAGAGCGGAGACTGAGAGCCAGGCCTTCTCGTCCAACATCAGTGCCTGACCTCACAAATGAGCTTCTAGAAGAATGGGCAAAAATCCCCATAAACACACTCCTAAACCTTGAGGAAAGCCTTCCCAGAAGAGCTGGAGCTGTTAGAGAGGGTGGGCCGACTCCAGATTAAACCCCACGGGTTAATAATGGGATGGCATTAAAGCTCATGAGCATTTATAGGGAGGCGTCACCACACTTTTGGCGATAATTGTATATGTTTCTAACAATTAACTAGATAAGACAGATTGGGGTGTGAATGTGTGCAGTTTACATTGTAGAACAAAATGCCAAAGTATCATCAAGTTATATTTAAGCTTTATTTTATTCATAACTTGCCTCAAATTCCCCCATTATAAAAACCCTGTAGGAAAATCTTGAGTTTTTGCCACGATCCCTGAAGAACTCTATCGGAAATCAAATATTATTTTCATATTATTATTAGTCTTAGATATCATGGCATGCACCGTACACATCCTAATCTTCAAAACTCACTCAAAACTTTTAAAAGAGTTTTTGTCTTCTGAAAGCTTCGTCAACTAACCAGTCGGATGGAGTGCAATCCATTGAACACACTTTATTATATTTCAATCACTGCCTCGTTCTCATTCCGGCCAAAAATTAAATATGGCGCTTGCCTCTATTCTTTTATTGCATCTTGCGGTTCCACCACGAGGCTTGTTTAGGTCGGAGACACTCCAGGCTCATTTCCATGCCCTAAAGAGCTCAAGGCTGCTGGCCTGTGATGAATTATTTTCCTGCTTTCAATCATTTAAGGCCCAGATGCTTTAGGAACTGTTTTATTCAGCGCTGATTGATCTGCCCTTGGTCTCTCCATTCATTTCATGCTTTCTAGTTTTTAATATAACGGGGGGAGTAAACAGTATCGGCCCGACTTCGAGGCAACTAATCATTCTGTTAATCTGAAGGATATGAAGTCTGTTGAGGTAAATGGTGATGCATGACGGGTATTGTGTGAAGACTAAAGGAACAAACAAAGACTGGCATTAAAAGCAGCCACTGAAACAGGGAAATGATGAAGGAGCATGAATGATTGAATGAGAAGGTCTCACATCTGTTTTGTATGTACGGAGGGTTTGCATGTGTGTCGATGGTGCTTTTACTCTCAGAGCAGAAAAATAATGCAGGTGTGTGTGGTCTTGTTTTGTGGAACCAAAATATTTAATAACATATTTCATCATGACAGAGGATCTTAAACCAAAGAGAACGTTGACGGAATAATCTAAAGAGACAAAAAGAGAAAGTGTCCATGAGGTTGCAAACTCTCTCACAGCGTTTTGCCGTCCTCGATTATATACGCTATGATATAATGATATATTACTTTAATGAGCATGTGTTATCATATAAAATATACATTTTTGGGTGAACATAATGTTTATTTCAACTGATGCATCGCTAAAATCAAAAGTTGTATCTGTTAATATTCTTTAACTCTAACGTATGAATCATTAGTTAAGCGTTAGTAGTTAAATCATCATTTATAAAGCATTAATAATCAGTTTATAAATACAGCTATCCATGCCTTATTCTGGATTTATAAGCATATCTATAATGTGTTTAATAGTTGTATTTCCATACATTATTAATGATCAATTTACATTACATTATTAACAAACCAGTTAATAGGAGTTGTCATAAGATAATTTAGATTTGATGAATGAACTATTTAAATATACATTTATACATCTTATTTAGACATACAGTAATATTTACTCAGTTTGTTTATAAATGCTTTATTAATATGTATACCTACTGTAATGCATGATTAATTCAGGTATAAAGCATTTCGTAGTTGTCATTGAACTATCTTCTATAGTGCGGATGATTTATGCCTCACAGAGAACATGATTTATAGCATGCAGGTATTATAAAGTGTTACCATACCTGCATAACTTTCCAAATCATAAATATAATCATATAGCCAACCATGTACGTACAATTAAGTACCTTTTGTATTTGTTGAAGAAAGAAAAAATCTAGTTAAAGCAATGTAAACACATGTTGGGCCCTATCTTGCACCCAGCGCAATTGACTTTGTACACCGACGCATGTGTCATTCCTATTTTGCACCGGCACAAAGCGCGCTTTTCCCTCCACAGAAGCACGTCGCTAAACTAGTGAATGAACTTGCGCTCCCTGGGCGATTCAGCGCAAAAAAGGAGGCGTGTTCCGGTGCAAACAATCCCTGGAGCTATTTTGCTGTTCCATTAAACAATTGCGCCACTGACCAGAAAAAACCCGGTCTGAAGTCAGCGGCGCGTTGCCCGTTGTTCATTATGCTATTTTAAGGGCGCATGCTTGACCATAATGTATAGCGTGCACAACGCGCGTACACTTTGCTCATGTAATCTACACAGATGCAACAGTTATTTTTGCAAATCATAAATTGTTACACTAAAAAAATATTAACACATGAGATGACGGAAATCATTGTGGTGTGCCACGCAGATGTGAAAAAAAAGGCATAAATCTAGCTTACAAATAATTCAGGCTTATTGTAGTAATTAAGGATCAGACCTGTTTGCCCAATAGTGGCCAGACATATCTGTATATAAGGACATCTGACAAATTGGTTTGTCCGTCAAGAACCAGGAAAAAAAATCGACTGAAAAAACTGAAAAACTGTTTAACCGACGCTATTTTGGGTGGGTTTCTCCCATCCCCATCCAACACAACTCCTCTGTCTTTCACTGCTCTTACAAGAACATCAGTCTCCTCGGCTGTGAACCGCTCCTGGCGTGCGTCTGGTAAATACGCCATAATAATAGCGACCCATAATGGAGCTTGTGCAGCTGCTTTTAAAGGGGATGTTGGATGCCGCTCTGATTGGTTTATTCTCGTTACGCCCAAACCACACCTATGAATAATGAAGCTACTTCAGACCAACCCATTTTAGATTTGCGCCGGGCGCAAGAGCCATTTATCCCGCCGGGAAAATAGCAACAGCGCCGAGACCCGCCCACAAAGTTACTTGTGCTTCGCGCTTTGACACTTGCGTTTCAGATCGTTAAAATAGGGCCCATTGTGTCATAACTTATTAATGTTTGTTTTATTATCCATGTGTGTGTGATTCCGTGTCAACATCTTTCTATTTGTACCTAAATTCCAGTCTAAGCTAAAAAGTAATAAAAACACAACTTCCAATAATATACTTTTAATAGCGTTCCCTAATGCTGATCATACAGTACTCGTGTGTATGCCCTGCCCGCACAGGAACGAGTTTTGCTGGCAAAAGTGTTGCAGTGAAATCTTGATTGTGCTGACTTCCTGTGGGTCCCTGGTGAGTTTCTCTCAGTTCGTGAACTAATTACTCTAAACCTCTCCAGCTTCAGCCACAGCCATCTTATTCCACACATTACTGAGGCCGAGGACTCCAGAGGCCTGACCGAGAGAGAGAGAGAGAGAGAGAGAGAGAGAGAGAGAGAGAGAGAGAGAGAGAGAGAGAGAGAGAGAGAGAGAGAGAGAGAGAGAGAGAGAGAGAGAGAGAGAGAGAGAGAGAGAGAGAGAGAGAGAGAGAGAGAGAGAGAGAGAGATTTTGCATAAAGTCCCGCTTAAACACCAAACTTCCTCAAAAATTTCCAATTTTCCAACAAGTTAATAATAGACAAACGAGCAGAAATCAATCCTTTACATGTTAAAACAACATTAGTGGAACCTTTTTCCAAAATCTTAGCCTTTATTTTAACCATATACTTAATTTTGCTTGTCCAAACAAATAATTCAAAAATACATCAACATACACCTTGGATTTAATATTTTTTTTTTTTTTTTTTTTGATGTCAACAGGTTCCATGTAATTGGGTTATGTTGAATTTAATTAACATTTGTTTATTTCGGTAAACGTAATTTTTTTAAATGTAAAGTTAATTCAATGCCATTTAGTTAAATCAGGTTAAGATTCTTAATTTTGAACAAAACTATTACGTTTGATTACTCTGAAATGAATATAAAAACACGAGTAATCCAGTTTAATTGATTATTATTTTTATTTAGTGAAATGCTATTTTTTACAACATTTACAAAACCTTTTACATTAAAAGATTGTATTCGGCTAGATGGTTTTGTTACATCCATGGCATTCCCGAAATAGTCGTTTTTTTATTATTATATTTCATTACTTTATAATTAAAACAACTTTAATAGTGATTAGCAGATCCTGACCCGGAGCACACGCTCTACACTTCACCACAGTGGTAACGTCCAAAAACACTAACGTAACACACACTTTTAAATACCAACAAAACAAAACATTAAACATTAAAAAGTCTCTCCATTTTCTCATCTTGAGAGAGAGAGAGAGAGAGAGAGAGAGAGAGAGAGAGAGAGAGAGAGAGAGAGAGAGAATGACATAAAGGAAAAATTCAAGCACAGAGCCCATGTTTGAGTGAGGACCTTTAGAAAGAGACCAGGCGATTTTATTACAGGTATTGAAAGGCTCGGAGATTGATAGACAGAAGAAGAATCACATGTTCTCAGCATTGAGAAAAGGGAAAAAAAGTCCCTGGTGTGGATCATCACTTAAATTGCTGACAGCACACACACACACACACACACGCACACACACACACACACACACACACACACACACACACACACACACACACACACACACACACACACACACACACACACACACACACACGTCCAGACTAAACTGATGAGATAATTGCGGAGTAGTCGGGTTGTTCCATCTAATTACTTCTGGGGGGAGTTCATGGTCGAAAGGGATTAAACTGTTCGAAGACACTAGTTATTTGTGCAAAGCATGAAATCAATTGACTGATAACCAAAACAGGACTGCCTCTGTGTGATCTCAGGAGAACCTGGCCTGCAGACAGCACACATGAGTTCGCTAAACAGCTAAATGCTTTCTGTCTCTCGCGTTGCCAGACAGGTCCATCTGAGTGTCCCCATGTCCCTCTTCACTCACAGCGCGTTCAGTTTCATCTGCCCTAAAGCACATGCTTCGTTCCGAAGAAAGTCTGCAAAGAAGTTTATTTATCAAGGGTGCTTGCCAAGGTTGAGCATCACAAGTAGTCTATTTAATATTCAGTACACTCTAAAAGAAATGCTAGGTTTTCGAGGCATGGAGTCCTCTAGACCCCTGAAGGTGTGCTGTGGTATCTGGTACTAAGATATTAGCAGCAGATCCTTTAAGTTGCAAGGCAAGCCCTCCATGGATCGGACTTGTTTGTTCGGCTCATCCCACAGATGCTCGATTGGATTGAGATCTGGGGAATCTGGAGGCCGAGTCAACGCCTCAAACTGGTTGTTGTGCTCCTCAAACCATTCCTGAAGCATTTGTGCTTTGTGTCAGGAGCATTATCCTGCTGGAAGAGCCACAGCCACCAGAATACCGTTTCCATCAAAGGCTGAACATGGTCTCAGCAATGCTTAGGTAGGTGAAGCGTGTCAAAGTAACATCCACATGGATGGAGGACCCAAGGTTTCCCAGCAGAACATTGCCTAATGCCTTCGCTCCCAACGACAGCTTTCTATCAGAACCAGCATTAACTTCTGGAGCAGTTTGAGCTCCAGTAGCTCGTCTGTTTGATCGGACCCCACGGGCCAGCCTTCGCTCCCCACGTGCATCAATGAGCCTTGGCCGCCCATGACCCTGTGGCCGGTTCTCCACTGGTCCTTCCTTGGAGCACTTTTGATAGATACTGACCACTGCAGACCGGGAACAGCCCACAAGAGCTGCAGTTTTGGAGATGCTCTGGCCCAGTCGTCTAGCCGTCACAATCTGGCCAAACTCGCTCAAATCCTTACGCTTGCCCATTTCTCCTGCTTCACACACATCAACTCTGAGGACTAAATGTTCACTTGCTGCCTAATATATCCCACCCACTAACAGGAGCCGTGAGGAAGAGATCATCAGTGTTATTCACTTCACCTGTTCAGTGGTCATAATGTTATGCCTAATAAGTACATTTCCTTGTAATGTACTGTTCATTTCCAAACTATTGTCAGAGATCAGTTAGAGAAAACTAAATGAAAAGAACAAGAATTAAACCTTAACTGTGTATTTTTGTGTTTGTTCTCAAACAAAATATATGCTACAATATGTGCCAACATGGGTTAAAAACTGTAACAGCTCCAACTCTGTTACCTTAGTGGTAATTTCTCCACACCATTAGGGGGCTCTAGTCATCTTCATAGATGAGTATTTATCCAGGTATTAGACCTGAGGAAGTAGGCAAGCATGTGGAAGAGGAAGCAATGGCTTTCTTGGGCTCTTCTGTGTGACTTTATAAGGTCCTATGATTGAGGAATATGTTTCCTTTTGGTCAATCAGTAAGTAGTAAATATTTTTACACTTATTACCAAAACCAGAGCATGTATTTTATGTATGATATTGAGTGTATTGAGCCTTAAGCTATTCATGCTCTTCTATTTAGATGGACCTTTTTATGCCTATGCTTTCTTTCACGGGTGGAAAGTATTTGCATAAGGTTTGCTTCAACTAACTTTCTGCTTTGTGGTTTGTTGCGGGAATCATGAATTTTGGACATTTAATGTGAGCACAAAAAGGTTTGAAAGGCACTTGTGGAAGACAGAAGGACTTCTTCCCTTTCTTCAACATTAGGACTATATCGAAGTGAACTGGATTTTCTAAAGGTTCTGACATTTCTCCATCAGCTAAGTTTGATCATTTGCTTTGCCAATCCATATTTCCCAAGCGCTGAACTTCTCCTGTTTGAAGACTGATGTATTTAATGTTTGCCAGTTTTCGCCTTTGTTCATTGTATTATTTTAGGGTGCTTAGTTTTTCTTTTGTATCATGTAAACGTTTAAGATGTGGGGTTGGTGAATACAATATAAGTTTACATCTTGGGTCTTATTCTTCAGACATATAGTTGGGCAAATTAAAGCAGACTAGTTTTTTTTGTTTGTTTTTTTTCTATACCCAAGTTATCATCAAGCTTTGCTGTCCATATACTCTGATATATAACCTAAACCAAAAAGAGGTAACAGTTGTAAAACGTAGCTAACTTAAGTGTCACAAATACGGATCAAAGAATGACTTACATCTACAAATGCGGTAGGAAGATTGCTATGATTTCAAATCCTGTTTATATTTGTTTGATTTTGTCATAGTCATTTGAGAAATTCAAATGTAGTTTTAATTAGTTTTCTCCATTTGAACTGGTTAACCTTGTAAGAGAAATGTTTCCGCTATTGCAGTTTTGGTCTGAACCAATTACCGAACAAACAGATCCAGGGCTTAAAAAACCTCTCCCTTGAACCCAGAACAGAGTAAACGCACATCCCAACGAGCACACACACTTGGCTGAATGTAAACTGGCCTTCTCAGCTGAATATATATGCATGCATGTGTGCTCTTGAAACACACTCAAACAAACAATCGGTACAAACTACTTTCATAATGCGGCGGAGAAGCCCATTAGCATTCAGAGCTGTTTGTCCATTCACCCATCGCCGGTACAGGATAAACACCAGCTGCGATTAGAGCTCAGGTGAGGAGAGGAAGAGAGAGCGATACTGAGTCTGGTTATTCGGCACTGTCGCGGAGGGGAGCGGGAATGCAATCGATTTGAGCACTGGAAGTCAGAATATGGACACAAAGAAACGGACCCCTGGAGGAGGAAGCAGGACAGAAGCCAAACGCAGAGCGGAAATGGACATTTCATGGGCATAAAAGGGACTCTATAACACTTTGAAAGGGGCCAGATCAAATGTGCCGCCGTGGTTTTCTGTCAGCATTACACCGGCACATGGCTTTCTGCTTCCCCATGCGCCTCCAGGCTCTTATATCTGTGGCGTGTGTGTGTGTGTGTGTGTGTGTGAGTTTGAAATGCTGCGTTTTGCTCTCTGTGCTTGGAAAGTGCTATTTTCTGTCTCGAATGAGGCCGTAGCATCAATAATGCAGTATCCGAATGGCCAGTGACCAGAAACTTGTTACAGTAAAACTTTGACACATCATCAACGGGAAGAGTCTGCTTGGCCTCCAGAGGAACCTGAGGGATAATTATACTGGCACAAGGTTAGAGTTTCATAAGTCGTGGGATGACAGAAACTGCTACAATCTGTTCTGTAGAAGCCTTTTGGACACGGACACACATGGCCCTGTTAGTTACTCCTCGAGCTGTGCCATCTACATGATGAACAGATCTCTACCCGAACGGTGGGAGGTTTAGCTGGTTAGCGCGGCCCTGTTAGCCTCCGCTGGAAGATGTTGCAACTAAACCATCTGGCTACAAAAAGCATCTTTCTCCATTGACGTCCTTTGGAAAGTGGCCGTGTGTGTGAAATGCATTGTTTTGCAACATTTTATGTTAACATTATTTCATCAGCTGTGCGGGTATCTACGTGAGGAAGGCCAATAAATGGAGAGGACAAAACAGCTACCTTTAAGAAAAAGGTTTATTGCTCGGTGCAAAATAAATGGGTAAGGTGTCAAAATATTTACAATAATACTTACAAACAAACATACATAACAAAACGAAAATATATCATAAACAATACTCAACAAACCGAGGTGGGAACACGAGTAGAGGCCAAATCAAAGAAATGAACAAAACAAAGCTACAAAGCCCTTTCCCACTGCGATTCCGGCAAATACACGGATAATGTGACCCGGCATTTGTTCCCGGGCCGCTAGATTTGGTCCTTCACACTGCCAGCGAAGTACCGTAATATGTGCGCTTTCACACACAACCCGTAACGGTCCCGGGTCGAGTTGACACGTGACATCCGGATGTGACGTATAACGGCGAGCGATCTCAGCTTCAGCGCGGATAGTAAGGAGCTCCGTGGTCTCGACTTGTGTCCAGTTTGCGCTCATTTCTGCTTGTTTAATTTTAGTTTCTTTTGTATACGAACACTCTCTGCGTTTAAAACACCGACGAGCTCTTCTGGCACTGCAGGGTTGTGTTATTGAAAAAACAAGCTCTAGGAGTCGCACGATAACTACGCACACGTTGCGGCATTAGTTTTGGCTTTTGGTCACACAGCGCTCGTCCCGGGTCGAACCCCGCAATGTTACTAGAGCCCCGACCCGGGTTCAATTCGGTAATCAATTCCGGGACGTGGTTGCTTTCACACAGAAGGCGACCCGGCAATGCTCCGGGAATATTGCAGATCCAGCGTGCAGTGTGAAAGGGGCTTAACTAAGTTTAACAACTAAACTAACTATCAAAGCAAAATGTAGAAATAAAAAAAGTCTTCAGTGTCAACGACACCCAAACTAAACTACACTAACTAAACTAAACTAAATAAAACATACAAAGTGTGGCACTCTCTCTCTCTTAACCTAGTGTGTGTAATACAGCAACAAACAAACGTCCTGCGTGGTGCGCAATGTATGTTGTACGCCAGCCTCACCGCCGTAGACGACTGCTGAACGAAACTGAACATCATAAGGCACCCACACTGTTACAACGAACGTTTTACTCCGAGACCACAGTCTCGTTCTCAAGTACCACGCTGAGCATGACACGGGGCCGGAAGCTAAACCTCCAGCCCCCGATTTCGAGGAAGATCCGGCTTTTGAAAAACAAGGCCAACCCTGATTGGATGGAGCGGCCAAGACGTCATCTCCAACACTGACGTCTGCAGCGGGGATTCCCCAATCAAAAAGCAAAGGCGGTTTCCTTTCTTTGGATATTCATACAGCAAAATAGAAATACTCATGTGAAATAAGGAATTGCAAGTAACGCGATGATGAAAATGCATCGCAAAGGCATTAAACACATGCATCCATCAACACGCACGACAACAAGCCACGCTATATGCTTTTGTTTAATGCATTTTTATGTTTAGGACAACTTTGGTCGGTCATTTTTCCCGCAGCAGCTCACTGTTTTCCAGATGTGTTGTGTCCATAGAAATGTGTTTATCGCTGCTGTAATGGTGGATGCTTTCCATGCACAGCACATAGATGTGATTAATCAATGATCAAATCTTTTTGATGATTGTTTTCATCAGTTGATTAGTTGCTGCAGCCCTATATATATATCTTTGTATGTTTATGATTGATCTGCAGGCATCACCAATGGCTACCCCTGGGGTCCTAACTGGACTCAAATCAACAGGTGGACCGGATAAACAAATGGCATATTTGAAATCAGATATAAAATAAAATAAAAAAAATTGAGATAAATGTAAATGCTAAGCTTTCTCCAGGTTTTCTAGACATGTTTTCTACCAGTACAGCCCATCAAGCCAAACCCTTTGACCTGAAGCACTGCTGAGAGAATGTCCTGGAAAAGACACGTAAATACATAGTTGTGCCAGAGGAAGCCAGTGCTTATTGAAGTGGAAAAAAGCCACAGTGTTTTCTTTCTGGTACTTGAGTTCCATCATAGATAGTTTGTGTGAAGCGAGTCCAGTTCAGAAGCTCCCTCTTTCCATCCCTCACTTTCCGTCAGGTCAAAAAAAGACCACGGCGAGTCGACGCTTCTTTACCTAGCCATCCAATTCTCCAGCCGATGTCACCTCTCTTCTAACCTTGGATTGATGCGTGTGTGTGTGTGTGTTTACACAGACGCCGTGTGTGGATTGATGTGTGCTGTTGACTGCGTCGCAAGGTTCATTGCAGACAAGTTAATCCGGCAGCGGCAGGGCCAGGGAGAATCACCATTAATAACGCATGGAAGGAACAAATAATATATAATTCCACAGAGCGCTGGCTTACTGCCGTCCTCCTCAAAGTCAACAGAGACCCGTATCGCTCAGACAGCGGCTGCAGAGATGATATTAGGGGTACAGGTTAAGAAAACAGTGACAGAATTCAGTGAAGAATATTTTAGTTCGTAGGAGGGTCGTCAAGCGTACCGGTACAAGTCGGTCCAATAAAAGAAGTTGATGATATCAGGATAGTCTGTGCCCGCTGATAGACGCTACTTTCAAACGCTCTCATTCGTGATTGTGAGAGCACTCTGAGCATCAAAGGTTTCTTTTTACAGAGTGTTATTACAGTTAAGTCATGTAGCCAATCACAGACATCTGTTGAGTGCCTGAACGCAATGGCCAATCAGGTGCTAGTCAGTAAGTTAGAATCCGGAATCTGCTTAACACTGCTGAAAATGCACAAGGATTTGATTTGTTCTTAAATTATAACAAATAAAGAGTAATAACATATTCATTGTACAATTATTACAACCAGAGTTTTCATGAGAGAATTCTATAGAGGAAAGAAGTCGATATTAAGAGACTATAAGGGAAAGAAACAGTATATAATGCGCACGATTCAGCAAATCAAGGGAGAAATAGTAAATCATGCGCACGATTAGGCAAATCGAAGAAGAGAGATAGTAAATCCTGCGCATGCTTTAGCAAATCAAGGGAATGAAATAGTAAATTGTGTGCATTTTTTTTTTTTTTTTGCCATTTGCGGGGCTCTACAGATTTCAGTGATCTTGTGCTTTAGATTGACAGCCTTAGTGATTATAAAGAGAGGCTCATCTTTTCCTTTCTGTTCACAATATAAATGCAAGTTTAGGTTTTCCTGCTGCTAGCAGGAAGGTTTCCGGTTTGACAGCCATATTTAAATGTGCATTTGAATCAGAAACTGCAGTGATAACCAACAGATGAGGCAAAACAGGACAACATTTTTTTAAGTACTTAATTTAACCGTTTATACTCTGGTACTGAAAATGATACCGAAAACCATGACATTTTACCGGTATTGGTACCGACCAGGGCTTAATTAAATATTATATATAATATATAAATTTTTCAATTGTAGTCTTTTAAAACAGGCATCTAAAATAATAAGTGCAATGTAGTGTTGTCAAAAATATAGATTTTTCAGTTATAAAAATGTATTTTAATAATACTGTGACGCTTGATTCAACTTCAACGTCTACTACCTGCACAGATATCAACAGCACTCTTAAACAATGCTGGGTTAAAAACAACCCAAGTTGGGTTGAAAATGGGCAAACCCAGAAATGTGATTGTTTGAACCCAGGGAATGGACCCATTCAAACAACCCAATTTCTGGGTTTGCCCATTTTCAACCCAACTTGGTTTGTTTTTAACCTAGAATTTTTTTTTTTAGAGTGAGCTCAACTGGGTTGTAGGTTGCCAGGTTGAGGTCACAAATGGGTTGATATTTGTATTTGTCTATTGTGTGAGTAGGAGGCATTTCATATAATATATGGCAACTAAACAACCTTGGAATAATATATTGGTGTGGTTATTCATATAATGAGGCTTGGGCCATACAAAATACAGGAGTTTCCCAGGAGAAATAACAAAACGGTATGGGGATGTGAGATGGGTGGGAAATACGGGAGTGTTGACAGGTATTCTCTGACAGATAGTGCCTCCCCTCACTCAATCGCTTCATTTGCTCCAGATTAATATTGGGCTTGAATTTCAGTGTGAGATTGCGAGTATTGGGCATCATTTTACTAATTCCCTCAGATTTTGTGCTCACATCCAAAATGCGCGCACATAAAGCTGCCTCGCAGCACTACATTGAGTTCTTCTTGTGCTTAAGTCAAATACACACAAGATAATGTCAAAATGCCAGTCTTGGAAAGTATTCACGTTAACACTGTCAGTTCTGTTTTAAGTGAACATAAAAAGTTGAGAAAGAAAAGGCATGTGTAACTGTATATCGGATCCGTGCATCAGCTCTTAAAGTGACAGCAACCTAATATTCCTGCTGCCAAATTATGAGATCACAACTATACTGCAGTTTTTTCATATTGTATTAGTGTCAAAATTGCGGCCAATGAAAGAGCTGAGTGGCTAGTAACTTTGGAAAGCCACTAGACACAGTGGTCGGTGAGCAAAAAAGTTAATGTCAAACCCTGGTAACGACTACTGAAATTTGGCACAAAGGCATAGCAATGTTGTCGAAAATATGACATAAATTGCATCGTTGAGCATTGCAACCAATCCCAGACATGTTTGTTGAGTGTGTGAACTCAATGGCCAATCAGAGGCATATCGACTATATAAAAAATTATTTTTTCATCATCTTTTTATTATTTTTGTTAGTGTCTTATAGTGTGCAGTAATCATCATCGAAGACAAGCTCAACTTGTCAGTAGTCAGTCTGTAAACATCTATATTCAAATGTCAAACAATTATAAAATAAGCTGCGGCTGTATTGATGTCTAAATGTGTCTGAATGATCTGGAAATTTAAAAACAGAATCTACATTCACAATAACTGAAAAATAGCCCAAAATAAGATCTATTCCAATGAATATCAGCATCATAACACCATCATCGTGCCCAAAAGATTAGACACAGAAAAGAGCAGCAGCCATGAAAGAAAAGGAGAATTACAGGGAAATGGTGTATTGTTTAACTGTGATGATCCATCCTTACAGAAATGAGACAACAGTCATGCATGAGTCCGCAAAGAAAACCACGTGACACGTTTATGGAGGAGGAAAGAGAGCGAGAATAAGCCGGGCATTAAAATGGATGACGGGGTGAGATGAAACAAATATTTAGGAGATTATATTTTGATTGACATTAGGCTTGTGTCTCGTCTCCTTTTATCAATGCCATTGAGAACAATTCGATTTTCAGACCTTAGCTTGCATGCTGCCACCCCCCCCCCTCCCTCTCTCTCTCTCTCTCTCTCTCTCTCTCTCTCTCTCTCTCTCTCTCTCTCTCTCTCTCTCTAATGATCATGAATTTGACATACAGTACATGTCTATTCCCAGGAGAGATAATGGCATTCAGGTTTTCCTCTCTGAGAGGTTGAATTAATCTCCAAGGTGACACTGGGTATAAAAGCTGTCGATAGGTGGCCAGAGATACCCTGTATGAAGCATACTGAGTGGATGCCATAAGCCCAGCACATTCACTCTCTAAGAGATGGATCAATTTTTTACAAGGAGCATGTAAACAAATCAGAGATTCACCTTAAGAAAAGGTTTGAATATAAGCGCAGCGCCTCTCAGAATGAGGAGCCAAAGGATATTCCTCTTTGATATATAGTGTGAAGAAATCATTCACTTAGCTGGCATGGCATGAAAGCATCAGGCTTTAGACCGAATGAATATTTAAGTATGTTTTTATTCTCAAAGAATGTGTTTCTGGACTGCTTCGTTAAAAACACAGGCACAGTGAAAGACAATTTGATTTGTTTGTACTTTTTATGATTCGCTCCCCACGTGCATCAATGAGCCTTGGCCGCCCATGACCCTGTGGCCGGTTCTCCACTGGTCCTTCCTTGGAGCACTTTTGATAGATACTGACCACTGCAGACCGGGAACAGCCCACAAGAGCTGCAGTTTTGGAGATGCTCTGACCCAGTCGTCTAGCCGTCACAATCTGGCCAAACTCGCTCAAATCCTTGCAGCTTGCTCATTTTTTCCTGCTTCTAATGCATCAACTTTGAGGATAAAATGTTCACTTGCTGCCTAATATATCCCACCCACTAACAGGAGCCGTGATGAAGAGATCATCAGTGTTAGTCACTTCACCTCATCAGTGGTCATAATGTTATGTCTGATCTTTGTACCTGTGACCAAAGCTGAATTTTCATCATCATTACTCCTCTCATTAGTGTCACATGATCCTTCAGAAACCATTCTGATATTATGATTTGCTGATCAATAAACATTTATGATTGTTGAAAACATTTGTGCTGATTCATATTTCTATGCAAACTATAATACACAACTTGAATGCTGTGTAAGATGTTTCGGATAAAAGTGTGTGCAAAATGCATCAATGGTATCTTTTAGTTTTTGTGCATATTTTGATGAAGGAAAAAAATTATACACACTGCTCATTTAGATGGCTTACACAACACAACTTTATCTCCTACAATTCTGGCAAAGCAAGTGTGATAAAATGCACGTATAACGCATCAGTTACACGGCTAATGTGCAGCATTTACTCTTCATGTTCTTACACTGGTGCTAAACAAGCTTCACCGGCAAGTGAATACAAGAGAGAAAAAAACATGAAACTGCAAAATGACTTGAATAAAGCATCACGCTGTAATTGTGATTTTTGAAAACTAGGAGTTTCTATAGATGATTTGAAGCATTATATTTTGTTAAAGATTGACGAAAATATCCCCAATGTAGAGGTTTTACAGTGTCTCTATTTACACATAAATAAAGTGCATTTACATTTACATCAGGCCAAAATGAATTGTTCACACAGGCTACATTTAAAAAAAAACATTTGGTTTCATGAGTGTCCGTGTTTAACTCATCCGTGAAAGCCCAGGGTGACAACTTCATAATCACATGCTTCACTAAAGCACATTTGAATGGAGCTTTAATCACGGCCTGTTAGACTATCCCTCTTAAGGGCATAATCATGCACGATCCATTAGATGTCACAGAAATCCTGATGTACATTAGGTGCTGTCATTATGTAATTCGCAGGACGTGGCGGCGATAAACCTGAGCCCGCTTTCGCCTTAATGCTGGAAAACAGTGGCATTAGCGCTTAGACATTTTCACCCACTTCACCTCTTCTTGCCCGTCCGTGACACAGAACAAATTATCGTAATGCCCCTGACAGGGCAAAAAAAAAAAGAAAGAAAAAACACTCTTTCTCGAGCTGCTGATTGGTGAAGTTATCTTTAATTGGTTTAAACTTTGCCCTGGCTGCCTGGGGATTGGCAAGCTTAATTTCAGCAAAAGGTCAACATCAATAAATCCAGATGAGAGAGAGAGAGAGAGACAGAGAGAGAAAGAGAGAGAGAGAGAGAGAGAGAGAGAGAGAGAGAGAGAGAGAGAGAGATCCATCCATCCGTCTATTCAGTACCCATTACCATAGGAGGCACGAGAGCGAGAGTTTGACCTTCAACCCGATGTCCAAAGTGCAGACGGAAGATTCGAATCTCCAGCTTAGTGGCTCCACCTTTGTGTCTCCTGTTTATTGCCACTGACCCCTGGCAAGATGGGGTCATATTTTCATATAATGGCAAAGCTACTCCGTCAGTGCCCATCGTGAACCATATAATAAGGCTAAAATGAAAAGGACACAGGTACGGTGGAGGACAGGATCATAGAAAGGAGAAGACACAGGAAGAGAGTGAGAGCGAACGACTGAGATGGACGGGTAGTTGACCCAGAGCTGAAAGGACAGCTCCATTTATTTTGCGCTGAGAGGTATGAGAGAGAAATTCAAGCCAACAAAGACATCACTTCCATTAACCAGCATGTCATTCCAAAGCCGTGTCTGGGTTTACATGCACAGATATGGTTCACCTGTACAAATCATTAGCATTCATGCACTGGATCTCCTTTGACAAGTGCTGGAAATCAAACTGGCCATTATCATCTCATCGATCAGCTATTTTTTTTTTCTTTCATCCTTTGGCATGGATGCAAAACTTAGGTCTGTAGCGGTGGTTTGAAATACAATCCTTAAAGGGGGGGTGAAATGCTGTTTCCTGCATACTGAGCTTTTTACGCAGATGGGAGTTTTACTTACTCAAACATGTTCTGAGGGCTGAAAGGAACATGATTGGTTTAAAGATTCAACCAATGAAATTGAAGCAGAGGCGGGATCAAGTGTTTTTTTTTTTTTTTCAAAAATTGGAGGGAATTCTACAGATATCGTTGATAGACCGTTGATGGAAGATTGCGCTTGTCAGGTAAGTGAATTTACGATATATATATATTTTTTATATGTTTGTATATAAACAAAAATAACTTAATTAACTTAAATATCGCATCTATACCAGCAAGCAGGCTCTTGGTTGGTTAACGCGTCGCGCGAATTGACGACAAAGTTCAGATTTTTCGGCCTTCAGACAATGCACAAACGCAAATGAGGCAGAATCGCGTCCATCGCGCCGTGCGAAACGCGCCGTAGGACCTCCAGACGCGCGTCAACGCGCCTTTCCATTGACTTAAATCACTCGCGCCAGACGCTCTATCTATGTAACGTTAGACCAGACGCGATCTTTTTTCGCGTCGCGCTGTGACGCATTTAGTGCACTATATGCTGCTCTCAGGGCTGCGGTACTCAATAGGTTCATAGTGTTATTTTTAGTGTACTATATGCTGCTCTCAGGGCTGCGGTACTCAATAGGTTCATAGTGTTATTTTTAGTGTACTATATGCTGCTGTCAGGGCTGCGGTACTCAATAGGTTCATAGTGTTATTTTTAGTGTACTATATGCTGCTCTCAGGGCTGCGGTACTCAATAGGTTCATGGTGTTATTTTTAGTGTACTATATGCTGCTCTCAGGGCTGTGGTACTCAATAGGTTCATGGTGTTATTTTTAGTGTACTATATGCTGCTCTCAGGGCTGTGGTACTCAATAGGTTCATGGTGTTATTTTTAGTGTACTATATGCTGCTCTCAGGGCTGTGGTACTCAATAGGTTCATGGTGTTATTTTTAGTGTACTATATGCTGCTCTCAGGGCTGTGGTACTCAATAGGTTCAGTGTTATTTTTAGTGTACTATATGCTGCTCTCAGGGCTGCGGTACTCAATAGGTTCATGGTGTTATTTTTAGTGCACTATATGCTGCTCTCAGGGCTGCGGTACTCAATAGGTTCATGGTGTTATTTTTAGTGTACTATAACGTATGCTGCTCTCAGGGCTGCGGTACTCAATAGGTTCAGTGTTATTTTTAGTGTACTATATGCTGCTCTCAGGGCTGTGGTACTCAATAGGTTCATGGTGTTATTTTTAGTGTACTATATGCTGCTCTCAGGGCTGCGGTACTCAATAGGTTCATGGTGTTATTTTTAGTGTACTATATGCTGCTCTCAGGGCTGTGGTACTCAATAGGTTCATGGTGTTATTTTTAGTGTACTATATGCTGCTCTCAGGGCTGTGGTACTCAATAGGTTCATGGTGTTATTTTTAGTGTACTATATGCTGCTGTCAGGGCTGCGGTACTCAATAGGTTCATAGTGTTATTTTTAGTGTACTATATGCTGCTCTTAGGGCTGTGGTACTCAATAGGTTCATGGTGTTATTTTTAGTGTACTATATGCTGCTCTCAGGGCTGTGGTACTCAATAGGTTCATGGTGTTATTTTTAGTGTACTATATGCTGCTGTCAGGGCTGCGGTACTCAATAGGTTCATGGTGTTATTTTTAGTGTACTATATGCTGCTCTCAGGGCTGTGGTACTCAATAGGTTCATAGTGTTATTTTTAGTGTACTATATGCTGCTCTCAGGGCTGCGGTACTCAATAGGTTCATGGTGTTATTTTTAGTGCACTATATTAAAACAGAAAATATTAACAAATATTTTATTATTACTTTTTCAGGTTAAATGGAGAATATTTGGCTTAAAGGGATACGGAGAAAGTTAAAGAAAGTAAGGGATGCCAGAGTCATTCAAGATGTCATACCTTTTTCTGGGGAGGAGGCTGATTTCATGCAGGGTTACATTAAGAAACTGGAGGAGGAAACAAAAAGTACCTTCAAGTCCCCTGTGTCTACACATAAAGACTACTTTTACTTTGCATGTGAAAGATCGACCAAAGCAAGTGGGAAAAGCAAAGGAGAACCAACAAAGACACGCGCTAATTCTTGCAAAGCTTACGTGTCATTTAAAATCATCAAAGATTGTAATTTTTCTGGTGCTGTGGTCAACACAATGCTGCAACACAATGGACATAACGTTTGCATGAAAGTAGAGGGAGTAAAAAATCGCATTGACCCAGAGTTATTAGCCTTTATTGAAATGTGGCTTTATCAAGGAATGTCAAATTCAGAAACTCTTTTAAAATGCGTGGACTGGGCAGAGCGTCATGGACATAAGGACAAATATAATCGGCGATATTATGTTACACCTGAAGATATTCGCTTAATCAAGAAGACCAATAATGCTCTGAGTTTGCCTGATGCGAAAGACTGCATCAGTGTGGACAAGCTGATCACCTCAGAGCTGCAAGAAAACATTTGTTACTACCAGCCTTTGAGTGAAAATCAACCACTAGTAATTGTAGTGCAGACACCCTGGCAAAAGGATCTACTAAGCGAACATCCCCATACCATGGTATTCATGGACGCTACTTACAAAGCCATAACATCATATGGTTATGCATTTTATGCGCTTCTTTTGACCAACAGTATTGGAAGAGCAGTCCCATTTGCTTACTTTATTATTAGTGAAGAATCAGGGGACATACTTGCTCTCTGCTTAGAAAAGCTTGCAAAACACAATCCTGGATTTCTTCCCAGGTAAGAAGTAAAAAACAGTAGAGTTAGTAGTAAAAATTTGGCAGCAAAATGTGCTGATGTATTGAGGTATTTTGTACAAACATTACTATTGGATGGAACACAATTTAAAGACCATAAATTTTAATCTACCTTTTTACAGAAGCTGTTCATTTTACAAACTGCTGACACATCTTCATCCATTTTCAATTCCTTATAATGTAGGTCGATAATGATTGACCGTGACCTTAAGGAACTCAATGCCATAAGAAGAGTTTTTCCAACAACCAAGGTCCTTCTTTGCTGGTTTCATGTACTCCAGGTAGGTTTGTTATAAATCTTTTGTACTGGAAAGAATCTCTGGCCTTTAATTGGCTGTACTGAGTTAAAATAAAGTCACAGACCTATTAATTTTACAAATACAGTTTTTTTTCAAAGGTCATTATATGACTAGCCTTTTAATGTTTGTGTAGGCCGTTCATAGGTGGATGGTTAAAAGAGATGGAGGGAACTTGCCTGTGAATCAGCGGAATCTTGTGATTCAAGCAATGGTGGCGATGAAATCCTGTTTAACGGTAATAATTTTATATAATAAATCGTTCTTTATAAATCATTTCATTACATGGAAATAAATCTTGAGTTTTATACTATAGATTTCAATGGGATTGGTCAAGTTTATATTATGTGTAACTTTGTGTGAAAATTTCTTTTAAAAACATTCCCACAAAAAAAAAAAAAAAACTTTTTATTCACCTTCATGTCAATCCATATTCATGTTTTTTTTTTGTTTTTTTTTGCAATACAATATTTCATTTCCGCCCAATAGAATATGAAAGTCTGTGGGGCATTAAGTTTTATTACATGAAAAATGATATATACCTTAACACCTTCAAAATGTATATTCTGTTCTATTGAAGAAATAAAGTCAAGTAGGTTTGACATAAAGTCACAATTTTATCACAAAATGACCATTTTAAATGTTGAGTGAACTGCCCCTTTAAATGTGTAAGCATACGGTGGCATAACTTTACAATGTTGTGTCTTTTTCTTTACAGGAAGAAGAGTTCAACAGCATGTCAGCCAGAAAGTGTGAGGAGCTTGATGCATGTCTAGGTAGTTCTCATGTATCAACCTACCTCAAAATGCAGTGGATTCGTTTTGGTGATTTATGGTCCAATTTTGGCAGATCATTTTATCACCATAACAGCGAAACCAACAACAAGGCAGAGAGGTAAGCCACTAAAATTATAACACCATGCCCTCAAATGACATTTTAAATACCACGATAATCGGGAAAAATATTCATTAAAGATATTTTAAGTTAAAATTTTGTTCACAGATTTTTTCTTACAATGAAGTACCAGTTCCTTAAGGGAAGAATAAATAGCCGGATTGATCAGCTTCTTCGCTTGCTGTGTGGTGATGTCCAAAAATATTACAGGTACATTATGGTGCTAAATTGTTATGGCCAATTACAGAAATCATGTGACGTTCATAATGTGATCATATTGCATAGACAATACCTCTGGCCACTACCTGTTGGCCATTATCAACGTGTTTGAATAAAGGAAGCTCTTGAATAAGCATTCACTATTCGCTATGACATTATCTTTCCTTAGCACATATCACTCATGAAAACAATCATTAAAAAGTTCTGTCAGCTCCCACGGCATTGCTTAATGTTGCAAAACTCAATCCCGTAAAGCACATTATTAAATGACCCCCCCCCCCCCCCCCCCTTAATTTTTGTAGGAGTTTACCATTGTTCTACCTTGTTCTTATTTTATTGTTCAGTTACCTGGATGACCTCACAGAAACTGGACGAATCAAAGGAGCAATCACTGAAGAGACCACCAATGCTGCCCATTCTATGATTGCAAAAGGCCTGGGTGAAAAAGTGGAGATTAAAAATGGAGTGTTTTTGGTTCCACCCGACACAAGCACACAATATCACAGTGTGGACTTGGTCATGTACAAATGTGATTGCAAAAGATTCCAATGTGGATGTTTGTGCAAACACTTACTTTTCTCACAGAACATTGCAGAGAAACAAGGACTCATAGTTCAAGATCTTAGGGCAGAAGTAGCAAAAAACATTGTTGACAGTGAATCCTACCTGAGGGACAATGAAAACCTTACTGTCTATCATTTTGATGGGAGTGTAGAAATTGTAAGTTGTAAAGGGACCAAATTTTGCACATGTGTTGCAAATAGCCATGGGGAGGTATGTGTATGTATACTGGTTCATAACATTCTGTATCCAACATCTTGTCCGAACGTATCTGATGATTCACACTGCTTTAGATCCAGCGAGAGAAAGCAGGTTACAATACAAGCCATGCTTACAGATCTCCATGAGTGGAGCAAATCTGACACATTTTGTGAGGATAATGAAGTGTACAGTTTAGTTGAAAGAGCGCACAAGTTAGTTTTTTCACAGTTTAGTAAACTGTCAAGAAAAAGAAAAGTGACTGCACTTCATAATTATCGTCAAAGGGTCAAAAAAGCAAAAGTACTCGCTGTCACCTACACAGTCAAAAAGAAGAAGAAACGTGGTTGATCTTGTAGAGAGATAATAAATGGTGGCTTCATGGCTTTTCATACAACTGCTTTTGCCTATCCAAAACATGTTTTTTTTTTCTTGCTACTACTTTTGTCAATGTGTGTTGGACAGATGTTTTGTATAATAACAAAGTGAAGAAACAAATATTAACTGCAAGTTTAAAAGAAGAATTTTTTTTTTTTTAATGTTTTATTTTTTGTACATAAAGAAACAAGCATTTTAAACTGCAAGTGACAAAATAAAGTGTTGGAATCCTTATTCAACTGTGGTTTTCAATGCTTTCATCTTTTCCTTAAGACATGCATCAATAATCGAAAAGGTTCCCTTAATGACAGCTGGACCAAGGCCATGTGTGGCCAGGTCAAATGTTTTCCAGTTCTTTTCTAATGCATGCTTTAGATCTTTCATGGTCTTCCTGCAAAAGAAAATAGAGAAAGCTATTTAGTTTAAATCTTAAATCTTCAGAAAACAAATTAAGGTATTGCTGCTCAAATCTGGTGGCTCAGTGAGTTCTCCAATGACAGCAAGGTAATTGTTTAACCTTTTTATTATGAAGAGCCCAAAATAATGACTTTATTCCACAATATCTAGTGGTGGGTGATTTTATCTGAAACATCTGATTTTGGTGCGCTGAACCACTGATTCGTAAAGCTCTGAAGCTTATGAAGCAGTGTTTTGAGATTGCCTATCATAAGATTTTATAAGGTTAAACCCCTGTAGTCACCCCTATAGTTTTTCAAATGTTTTAGTCACTTTCTGGGCATTGAAAAAGGGAGTGCTATTGCTGTCAATGGAGGTCTCACTGAGCCATTGGATTTTGACAATTACAATTTTTGGGTAAACCATCCCTGTAACGCCAAGTGTAGCAGTAAATTGTTATTAGATTACCTGCAGTCTTCTGTTTTGGCCATGGCTGCATGGACATTCCCCTCTTCTAATAAGGCTTCACCCACTTTTTTCTGGGGGATGAATTTTGTTGCCAAGTGCATTATGTCACCAGCCAGATCACTGCATTCATCTAAAATACAATTAAACATCATTATGTCTGTAATTATTGTAATTATGTCCAACTTACAAGGAGTACAAAAAAAGCAAAGTATGCGGATGCACTCGCTGTCCACCTTATTAACACCACCCGTATATTCATGCAGTTATCTAATTAACCAATCATATGGCAGCAGCATAATGTAAACAAAACAACAACAAAATGCAAATATAGATCAAGAGCTCTGGTTATTGGTGTCATATTTCAGAACCTGCTGATCTACTGGGATGTTTCTCATACAAAAGTGAGTTTGCATAGAATGGTACAAAAACGATTAATTAATCAATAATTATCTTATCTTTACACATAGTAAAAGTTATATTATAAAACATTACTATTATAAAGAAACGTATGATTTAATTATCCAAAACCACAAAACAAGGATATTGATCTTAGAAATCTTAGTGATTACTACTAATACATTTTTACCTTCACAAAGTTTTGAGCACTGAGATGTTAACTTGGTACGCTTTGAGGGGTTCACCTCCAACTCCACCAACTTCTCTGTGATTTTCTTTTTTTGTCCCTTTGCTTTGCGTAAATAAGCCACAACTGTGTTTGCTGAGTAACTCTCTGGAGGAGAGCACCTCCTCTGTAGCTCCTCTGGTGTGACCAGGTATCTGAAATATCAATGCATTACAATATAATGATTCTTTAAAAGGCAGAATTGCTTTATCTTTAAAAAAAAAAAAAAATAATAATAATATATATATATATATATATATATATATATATATATATATATATATATATATATATATATATATATATATATACATATATATATCTCAGATGCATCCGAATACAAACGAAACTGAATCCTTTGAATTTAGGATTTGAATTTATTGTTATGCAAAGAAAAGAATGAAAATAATTGATATACAGTATAATTTGCTATAATTAATAACCCATTTAAAGCAATAGTCTTTTTCTCATTTTTTATTTACTAATTATTTTTTACCTTTTTGTTTGGTGCGCGTCTGACACTTTTAAAACACTTTCCACCAGGAATCCCCCTGGGAGAGCGAATACAATTTTTAAAAAGAAGAGCAACAGTATTAGTATGACAACACCGCATAGCATGCTTCCCATGTACGTTAAAAGTAATTGCTATGTCTATTGCCAAATAAATGCATTGGGTTTTTTTACTCGTCTACAGCATCATAAAATGTGTTTATCCTGGTTTCCTTTATACCAACTTTAAAGTGTTTATATCAGCGTTAAACTGGTTCTTTACTACACAAAACAACACAAATCACATTGTTCACTGCCGTGTTTACAATGGCTAAAACCTTCCAGAGGATAAAGCAGTTACAGAGCAGCTGCACATGGCATAATACCTCAATACCTACCAAAATACAAATTTATGAAGGAAAAAGTGTCCACAAACATTTAAGCAAGTTTGTATTTGTCCAAGATCCTACTTAAACTGTTACCTGTCTGAACTTGGTTGAGTCCTGAGCTGCTTTCTTCCGGAAATCCTTCATTTTGGTTACTTTCTCCTAAGCTGTCTTGTCCCTCAATTCTGGCACTGGTTCTGTTTCTCTCTTCTGCACTGTCTTGTCCCTCAGGTTCTTGGTTTTTCTCTTCTGCACTGTCTTGTCCCTCAGGTTCTTGGTTTCTCTCTTCTGCACTGTCTTGTCCCTCAGGTTCTTGGTTTCTCTCTTCTGCACTGTATTGTCCCTCAGGTTCTTGGTTTCTCTCTTCTGCACTGTATTGTCCCTCAGGTTCTTGGTTTCTCTCTTCTGCACTGTATTGTCCCTCAGGTTCTTCGTTTCTTTCTACTGAGCTGTCTTGTCCCTCAGGTTCTTCGTTTCTTTCTACTGAGCTGTCTTGTCCCTCGGGTTCTTCGTTTCTTTCTACTGAGCTGTCTTGTCCCTCAGGTTCTTCGTTTCTTTCTACTGAGCTGTCTTGTCCCTCAGGTTCTTCGTTTCTTTCTACTGAGCTGTCTTGTCCCTCGGGTTCTTCGTTTCTTTCTACTGAGCTGTCTTGTCCCTCAGGTTCTTCGTTTCTTTCTACTGAGCTGTCTTGTCCCTCAGGTTCTTCGTTTCTTTCTACTGAGCTGTCTTGTCCCTCGGGTTCTTCGTTTCTTTCTACTGAGCTGTCTTGTCCCTCAGGTTCTTCGTTTCTTTCTACTGAGCTGTCTTGTCCCTCGGGTTCTTCGTTTCTTTCTACTGAGCTGTCTTGTTCTTCGTTTCTTTCTACTGAGCTGTCTTGTCCCTTAGTTGCTTTGTTTTTTTCTGCTGAGCTGTCTTCTAACATAATTAATACATTTAGACATAATATTATAACAGTTATAACAATAAAATAACAGTGAACAGACTATATATTAGTGAATTTTAGTAATATTTTATCAGCCTGTAAAATGCCATATAGGGTTGGTTTGCCTTAAAATGTATGTCACTAGTTCCACACCCATAACACCTTAGTTCATCTTTGGAACACAAATTAAGATATTTGTAATTAAATCTGTTGGCTCAGTGAGACCTCTATTAGCGCCAGGGTATTTCACACTGCATGACTATTACCATAAGAAGAATCACCGACAAATCTAAAAGTATGCTTCAACACCAAACACATGCTAGATGTGACAAGGAAACAATGCAACATCAAACGTGTGTCAGACCGGAGTTCTCAGGCAAGACTGGAATTGTTATTAAAAATGATAAACTCCAGAAAGTTTGTGATGCATTTGATGCATCAACTATTGAGCATGCAGAATATTTCATGGGAGTTCGTGACTTGTCAGCGATTCTCTGATCGATAATTGACACTGCATAATTGTCACTCGTTTGACTATGATTTCGACATTTGTCGGCGATTACACAAAACCTGTCGATGATAGAAAAAAAGGGCTACAATCGGCATTGTAAACTCTGCATTACGGGTGTGGAACAACATGAGTGTAAATTAATAACTGCATTTTTTCATTTTTGGGTTAACTAACCCTAAACTATGTAATATTAGAAGGATTGTTTTATAATGAAGTCACAAGGGTCATTCAATCCAAAATGTGCTACCTTTGCAAAAAAGACACTTTGCATCCTCCTGTTTCCCAGGTAGACACTTTTTATGAATCTTTACCAGACAGGTTGAACATTTTTCCTAGAAATATCGATTCCATGAAAAAAGGTTAGATCAAGGTTATCCAATTCTGTGGAACATTTATTTTTTTTACTCCCCAATTAATTAAACAATTTGATCTCTTCAGTCTTATTTTCAAATATTTTAGATGTCATTTGCATCACTTGCCTTGTTCTTCCTGGGTACCTTGTGGTGACAGATACCACAAATACCTGACTTATCTAAAACACATGAACATATTTGCTTCATTGTTAATCTTTCAACAGGAAACAACCAATAGGAACTCTGAATTCATTCATGGGCATGGCACTTACCAAGTGAAGTGAAAAGAAATGTCGCTAGACGCTCCCTCTCTTCCTGAACAGTAGAGCACACGATGTACCCCACTGAGCCTCCTAGAATGGCCTCAGCAAACTAAAGGTGTTCCAGAAAGAATAATACGTTCAATGCCATAATCAATTGTAATTTTGTGGTAGAATGAAAAGGCCATTCTATCTAAAACCAATAAACCATTTAGTCATATGGAATATATACAATATCATTACAAATGACAACAGTTTCATGATCTAAAAAACTGACAATGATTTGTTGCAATAGTAATAATACGAACAATAATAAATTAAACGCATTTTACCACAGCTGTGAAAACACCGCATGAAATTATATCCTGCTGCAAGCTATGCTTCCTCACTACCCTTTTCCATGGCCCCTGGAGGCCTTTTGATGCAGCAAATGTGCTGAAATGTAGATACAGATTAAAATATGTTAAGTAGATGTGCAAAATAAAGTTTCTATAGAAAAACATCATGTATATTAGTTTTTTGAGTGGATTAAATGCCCTTACCTCCAATTTTCTGCTAATTTATTATATTTGACATCCGTTTCCCCAAGTGAATTGAGGTACGTTATAGAGCAATCCGATATGTTGCAGTGCTAGAAAATACAAGTATGTTACACTAGGAGCCAATATGCCCGACATGTTTATAATACACATAATTAATTGGTGAGTAACTTACAAAAAACGTCCAATGATTTCCGTCCTCCAAAAAGGGTCCAACAACCTCGGTTATATTTTCAAATATGTTCTTCTTAAAAGGAGATGCAAATGTAAAGTAAATTGTATGCTATATCTTTATGTCAACATGAGCAAATTAACTATTGTGTTAGACTAGCAATGAATTTGTGTCTATATTAGTTACAGTGTACCCATAAAACTGTTAAGAACTGGCTTTTCAAGTTGTCAGGGCACTTCTTACCTTTGTAAAATAACTGCTCCTTGCCCGGGCGTCACCCTCCAGAATGTGACCCAGGGTCTGGTTATTAATGGCCAAAACATTTGGCCGCTTATAGATGAATTTTAAAAAGTTATTGACAATAATTTTCCAAATAATTATTCAAGTACTACAGATGTTTTAAACAAGTACAAAGTTTAAGTACAATAATTAACAAGATCAACAAAGTGCATGGAAAAAAGATAAATTCTTATCTGAACAGTAACAGCAACACTTGTGAATGGAGAGACCATTGTTGCTGGTACTGTTCCAATAATTATTGTATGTATTGAAATTACTCCTAGATAGGGGTGGGTCATAGCAAAAATATCTATCGTAAAATGTGAAGACATTTTCATGATGCAATATGTGATAGATTTATGTTAGCACACATATCTGTAGGATGATGATACTGAAGGTAGACTGGCATCTTCCCCATATATAGAATATGTGTTCAAATTAGTTAAGTTAACATCTTACCCTGCTGAACAGATGGAACACGGCATCCATGATCTAAGGATCCATCAAACAAATAACAAAGAGTGAGGAAAAAGCACTACATTACAAGTGATATTTCAAAAGCATAGTTCTCTAAAAATAACAGTAAAATTAATCTATTGAGTACTGCAGCCCTGAGAGCAGAATCGTTCAGCTCTAGGGTGAACTTAAACATTTCTTACACACAAGTTGAATTATAAAATAAAAGAGAAATGTTACCTCATCAGATACTTGGTTGTTTTCAATGAGAGACTCAAAACTCTCCATGTACAGTGGATAAGGTCCAATCTTTCCGATGCATCTTCCATGCAGTCCTCCAGACTTCATAATTTGTAAAACTGCATAAATGATTATTTTCCACTTTATTACATTTTTTTAACTACATTGTTTTAGTATTCTATATTTTTGTGTTAAAATAATGTGCAAACATCACAGAACAACATTTTCTACAGAAAATACAGGCCTATAAAAACTTTACTTGTAGACTTCACCGTTTCCCCATCATTGTTAATTAAGATACATTGTATGCAGATAGCCTCTAACTTAAAAAATGCACTATACACATAACAAAAGAAAATGCACACTTACCATTCATTTTTCTCAGAAAGAAATGCTCCTTTAAAGTAGAGGGATAAGCTGATATTAAAACATTGAATGACATTAGCATTACCTATAGAGAACATTGGCACCAATCGTAAAGCATCACATATTAAGATAAAATTAAACCTGCAAGCAGAGCCGAAAGGACCTTTGCACTCGGTGGTTTTATGGAACTGAATTACATTAACGCAAACACACACACACACACACACACACACACACACACACACACACACACACACGGTCAGATTTGTCTTTTTTTTGTTGTTGTTGTTTTTACAATTTTAACTTTTTTATGTGAAAAATAAGTATTAGAGAGCAGCATATAGTGCACTAAAAATAACACCATGAACCTATTGAGTACCACAGCCCTAAGAGCAGCATATAGTACACTAAAAATAACACCATGAACCTATTGAGTACCACAGCCCTAAGAGCAGCATACGTTATAGTACACTAAAAATAACACCATGAACCTATTGAGTACCACAGCCCTAAGAGCAGCATACGTTATAGTACACTAAAAATAACACCATGAACCTATTGAGTACCACAGCCCTAAGAGCAGCATATAGTACACTAAAAATAACACCATGAACCTATTGAGTACCACAGCCCTGAGAGCAGCATACGTTATAGTACACTAAAAATAACACCATGAACCTATTGAGTACCGCAGCCCTGAGAGCAGCATATAGTACACTAAAAATAACACTATGAACCTATTGAGTACCGCAGCCCTGAGAGCAGCATATAGTACACTAAAAATAACACCATGAACCTATTGAGTACCGCAGCCCTGAGAGCAGCATATAGTACACTAAAAATAACACTGAACCTATTGAGTACCACAGCCCTGGGAGCAGCATATAGTACACTAAAAATAACACCATGAACCTATTGAGTACCACAGCCCTGAGAGCAGCATATGGTACACTAAAAATAACACCATGAACCTATTGAGTACCGCAGCCCTGAGAGCAGCATATAGTACACTAAAAATAACACCATGAACCTATTGAGTACCACAGCCCTAAGAGCAGCATATAGTGCACTAAATGCGTCACAGCGCGACGCGAAAAAAGATCGCGTCTGGTCTAACGTTACATAGATAGAGCGTCTGGCGCGAGTGATTTAAGTCAATGGAAAGGCGCGTTGACGCGCGTCTGGAGGTCCTACGGCGCGTTTCGCACGGCGCGATGGACGCGATTCTCCCTCATTTGCGTTTGTGCATTGTCTGAAGGCCGAAAAATCTGAACTTTGTCGTCAATTCGCGCGACGCGTTAACCAACCAGGAGCCTGCTTGCTGGTATAGATGCGATATTTAAGTTAATTAAGTTATTTCTGTTTATATACAAAAATATATTATATAAAAAAATATATATATATATCGTAAATTCACTTACCTGACAAGCGCAATCTTCCATCAACGGTCTATCAACGATATCTGTAGAATTCCCTCCAATTTTTGGAAAAAAAAAAAAACACTTGATCCTGCCTCTGCTTCAATTTCATTGGTTGAATCTTTAAACCAATCATGTTCCTTTCAGCCCTCAGAACATGTTTGAGTAAGTAAAACTCCCATCTGCGCTTTTTACACTGTTAAAGACTTGGATTCCCATCCTAAACATAGACAAAGTTTCAAAAACTAATGTTGGCGTTTGATGGAGTATTTCTGTGTCAAAAATTCTCCTTCCGGTTTCTCACAAGTTTCGGAGAGTTTTTTTCGAGTATGGGTCGACTTGACGTTAAAGGCGGGCGTACACGGTGCTATTTTTGCTGTCGTACGAACTCGCAGAGGATTTTTTTTTGTGGAGAAATCGCATGGACATCGTGGATGCTCGTATGGTCACGGCTCGCACCGTGTGAGAGGAAATACGAGACGAGCCGAGCACGTTAAGAGCACCTCCCGAACTTACGATAAATTTTAAACATGTTTAAAAAGTTTGGGGAGTCGGCCCGATTTTTACCAGCATATGACTGTCCCCTATTGCCAAATCATGCACAAGCACGTCACATAGGCTCAATCTATGAGTATTATTAGCTCAGTGGCTGCAAACATACTGCATTCACACACACACACACACACACACACACACACACTTTCTCTCTCCCTCTGGTTGTTTCGGTTAAAAGGAATGGCTACTACTGTTCTCTGCTTTTCAACAAATCATTTGCACACATTTTTTCTTTATTTTTTGTATCTGAAGCTATAGCAACAACATTGAAAGCTCCGGTGTCTGTGTACACGAAAACTAGTGTGATCGCGGCCGGCTTGTGGTGTCATACCGTGTACCAGCTGATTTGATGCGATGATCAAATTAAATGACTCGTAGTGTCTGCAATAACTCACTACCTTCCGAGTGTCCGAATTCGCAAAGTGTACGCCCGCCTTAATAGAGCGGAAGGTCCTTGTATGGGCCGTACGGGCTCTTCTCCCGGTAGGGTGCGCGCGCGTGACTAGAGCGAGAGAGGAAACGCACGCCCATAAACACTCTCAGGTGCAGATCCACTCGTCCGTGAACACTTCTGTCGTTATAGTCCGCGCCGCGCTCCACTTTATTCCTCTGGGTGACGTCGAGCGACTTCAACGCTTCAGCACAGCATTCTGGGAAGGCAGCGCTGCATTTGAACCGATTTGAACGCAGAAATGACGGGAAGCTTCAAAACATCGCTTCAGTCGCGTCTAAAAGTGGATTTCCACGCCACTGCTGTCAGGACTTCACCAAATCATACCAAAGAAGTGTGTTTCTGACGGAGCGGTCCCAGCGATAAAGGTTCGGTCCTGCTTTGGAAGCAGCCGGTGAGTAAAACTGCTTCAAATGTCTGTGCTGTCGGCTATCGTCGCGTGAGTAAACATCAGTAAACGACATGATCGTGTATAACGTTAGTTAATTTATCAATGGAGCATGCGATCTATGGTGTGTGTTTAAATACATTAGTTTAGCTGACCACTATAGGTGTCAGTTTGATTATTGTAAAACCACCCAAACATAAACCTAGCGTTCTCACAAAGCGTGCTTCGTCATTCAAATGCGCTAACGGACTCCATTGTTGTTCTCTGTATAACGTTACACTAGTCTGACGTGCAAAACCGTTCTGCTTTCTACTGCTAAGGTTTAGTCTCATACAATAGTCCATAAACCGAATCATGTCCTCATAAACTGCGAGTAAACACACAAATGTTGACAGGCCACTAAATACAGTCCATACCACAGAGACGGACGTCCTGCTGCTGCTGCTTCTCCTGTTCAATTTATTTCATCCTCCGGATCTGATTCTGGATCTATTAGTTGAATCTGATTGATAGCGATGGTTTATTTAGGGTAACGTTTTCATCTCCACGCTTGAGGACGTCACTGCTTTGTGTGCGCTCGTCATTCTTTAGCTCCGCCCACACGATACGCCTCGTCATTCTTTAGCTCCGCCCACACGATACGCCTCGTCATTCTTTAGCTCCGCCCACACGATACGCCTCCAGCCGCTCTGTTTTTTCCGGAAAGACTCGGTACAGCCCATATTTCTTTTATAAATATAATAAAACTAAAGACTTTTCGGAGATATGAAGGATGCAATACTACTCTATAGGTACTCAAGATTGACATGAGATTGACTGAAACTGAGTGTTTCACCCCCCCTTTAAAACCAATCAGATCATAAAATTCATACTTTCAGGATTGTAATACTCAATATGTTTTGGATTGTCTAAAAAGAACTAGCTCTTAAAGGCTTGTTCACACCAAGGTAGATAACTATAAAGATTACTATATAAGCATCAATACTAGTGCATGATTATTATAAGCATGAGCGTCGGAAGCATACCTGTCAAGTATCTCGTTTTGGCCGGGAAAGTCCCGTAGTTTACCCTTCTTTCCCGCCGGCCTCCCGTATTAGTATTTTCCTGTATGTATCCCGTATTTTAACGTGCGTTATTAAAAAATAATAATACCGAAGGAAAAAAACAAAAACATCTGCAGTAGCCTACAATAATATAGGTGGCCGTTGTCGCGAGGTTAGTGTGTGAGGTCAGATGACGAGTGACAACACGGGAAAAAACAAAACAGAGACGGATGATGGACGTAACGATAGAGACGGGAGGCACTCCTGCCAAAAACCATAACCCTCGTGTAAATACACTCTAAAAAATGCTGGGTTAAAAACAACCCAAGTTGGGTTGAAAATGCACCGACCCAACAATTGGGTTGTTTTAACCCAATGATTAAGTTGTTCTTACCCAGCAATTGGGTTGTCTTAAGCAACATTTAACCCAACCACTGGGTTAAAACAACTCAACCACTGGGTTAAAACAACTCAACCATTGGGTTAAAACAACTCAACCACTGGGTTAAAACAACTCAACCATTGGGTTAAAACAACTCAACCACTGGGTTAAAACAACTCAACCATTGGGTTAAAACAACTCAACCACTGGGTTAAAACAACTCAACCACTGGGTTAAAACAACTCAACCATTGGGTTAAAACAACTCAACCAGTGGGTTAAAACAACTCAACCACTGGGTTAAAACAACTCAACCATTGGGTTAAAACAACTCAACCATTGGGTTAAAACAACTCAACCACTGGGTTAAAACAACTCAACCATTGGGTTAAAACAACTCAACCACTGGGTTAAAACAACTCAACCATTGGGTTAAAACAACTCAACCAGTGGGTTAAAACAACTCAACCACTGGGTTAAAACAACTCAACCATTGGGTTAAAACAACTCAACCATTGGGTTAAAACAACTCAATTGTTGGGTCGGTGCATTTTCAACCCAACTTGGGTTGTTTTTAACCCAGCATTTTTTAGAGTGTACCTTGATCAATGGGACAGCGAATGTGATTTTCTGCAGAGCAGGTGGGGGACAGTCACGCGTTTGGTACGTTTTGTAACTGCGACTTCAGCATCTCACATCCATATATTATGATACCCAAATGTTGACAGGTATGGTCAACGGAAGCTAGTTTTCACCCGATGTGAATTAATACGAAATCACCACCTCAGTAAGATCTCACTTTTTCTTCTGTGAGATGGGGTTGAAATACGCTTCTACTTTTGAATGCCTGTAAATGAACAAATATGCTTTTTTATAGAATCCGCCTGACCCATGCTAATCAGCGTACAACGAATAACATTTTGATTTCCACAACAGCAGATTCAGCGCACATCGACTGCACCTTCCTCTCAAGTTTATCCCTCAGCCGTTGATTGATTGTCATCCATATTGACCGTGAGCTTCAGGGACTGGTTGTGCAAGGCCGAGGTCGGAGTTGAAAGTGCACATGCGGTGTGAGGGCGCGGAAAGCGTGCGGCTTCGGTGACAGCTCGGCTCAGCCGTGGCTCAGCTGCGCCGCCACAATAAAAGGTGACAGGTCCAATCAACCACTCCATCAACAGCTCCTGGCCTAATGCTCTCTCATGTCAGACTGAGTTAGAGAAGACCACGGTGACTGCCCCACACGAGAGAGGGAGAACAAGAGAGAAGGAGGGATAGAGCCAGAGACGACAGCTCTTTAATGGAGATCTGCGCTCTGTAAAATAGATACGCTTAAGTGTCTGCATGCTTCCAAATAGTTAAGCGATTCCATCTCTTTGTCTGCCTCTGTGAAAACTTCTCCACACCACAACAGAGCTGCAAGATATTTTGCTTTTCACCTCAAAACAGTGGCGTTGACTCCGCTGTCTCTGTCTTTATTTTTTAGGATACAGCATATTATTGATTTCAGAGGTCTTTCGATCATGATGTAATCGGGTTGCCCTGTAGATTCAGTAGTGTTGTCGCAGTGCTACTAAATAAAAATTGCAAAGAGTATTTTATTTCAGTACTCAGAAGAACAAATGTACTAGAACTGCAAGAGGAACCAAATGATGTTTGGTTCATTTAATCGTTATTGCGTTCACTTTCTTGAAGGGCCAGTTCACCCAAATGTGAAAGTGACCCCATGATTTACTCATGCTTATGACATTCTTCATTCAGGTGAATACAATCAGAGTTATATTAAAAATGTTCTGGTTCTTTCAAGCTTTATAATTTCAGTGAATAGTTGCTTTATTTATTAAACTCCTTAAAAGTACATCCATCTGTCATATAACTGCTCAACATGGCTCCTTTATTACCCCTCTGTTCGGATCACTGTGTGTCAAGAGCTGAGATTCAGATATGATAATGAGCGCTTGCTTTCTGACCAATCAGAGCAGAGGCTCTCAGAGAGGCGGGGCTTAGAGAGACGGAATCGTCGAACGAACTGTTTCTAGGCTGCTGCGTTCAGCTGGAGTTTGTTTATTAAGCGTGCAGGGCAACCACCCAGTAGAGCATTACAATAATCTTACAATAAACTTTGATGAGATTGAGGCAGTAAAACGCACGCCATCGTTACTGTTCGTATCACTGTGTGTCAAGAGCTGATATTCAGATATGATAATGAGCGCTTGCTTCCTGACCAATCAGAGTAGAGGCTCTCAGAGAGGCGGGACTTAGAAAGGGACTTAGAAAGGCCTTCTGAAGCGAAGTGATGCGTTTGTGTTAGACAAATATCAATATCAAGGAGGGATAGAGCCAGGGACGACAGCTCTTTAATGGAGATCTGCGCTCTGTAAAATAGATACGTTTAAGTGTCTGCACGCTTCCAAATAGTTAAGCGATTCCATCTCTCTCTGCCTCTGTGCAAACTTCTCCTCATCACAACAGAGCTGCAAGAGATGCTGAGAGATTTTGCTTTTCACCTTAAAATAGCGGCGTTGACTCCTCTGTCTCGGGCTATATTTCACCCCATGTGGCGTGGCATGTCGCAGACACAGAAGAAGAACGCACTGATAAGACGGGTGAGTGCACTAGAGAGGCGTGAGATGCAAATTAAATCCCTCTTACGGGGAATCTGATTGAAGTTAACCAAGGAGGTGGGAGATAATGAAAAATAGGGGAAAAAACAAGTGGGAAGGGTGACTGGAGAGGACAAGTGAAGTAAAGAGAGTAGACTGAGTAGCGTGAGGAGATAAATTGTTCCGGTCGAGCGAGGATCCCTTTGCGTTCTCTCTACCTCGCACCGATGTGGCAGGTTCATCTGAAGAGCCGCGGTGAATTGGAGGGAATTTCTGTCACCCGCTCTGCCGACTGAAATGGGACACTCTGGCACTCACGATTCACTCCACGGGGTGCAGATCAGAAAGAAAATCCCTCTTTGGTTTCCAGGCAGGTGAATGGGCGAAGCATCCTGGGCTCAAAGCGGGGCGGGCGACGGTGTGCCGTGAGATTCGGTCCATTTAAGCTGATTAGAGGATGCACATTTTGTTCAAATTATTATATATTTTTTTTTTAGTCAAGCCAATCGGAACGCTTCCATAAAAGTGGTGGTGTCGTGGTAGCATTGGATGCAGTGCAAGGCTTTTTGTCTTTATGATAAAAGTATCCTTTAAATTTAATCAAAAGTCATATTTTACTAAAAAATTAAAGGGGTAGTTGACCAAAAATGAGCCTGTGATGTTTATCTGCTGACCCCCAGGGCGTCATAGGTGTGTGTGTTTCTTCAGTAGAACACAAATGAAGATTGTTAACTCAACCGTTGCTCGTATAATGCATGTCAGTAGGGTGTATTTCTATGAGGGTAAAAAACACACTGACATACAAACAAATATCGGCATGATCATAGATATATTTATATAGATTCCTAATTTGACCGATCCGTGCAGGCACTAATGAGGCATCTACGTATACAGTATATATCTATGATCACGCCGGTATTTTGATCTTCTTTGACGGAAGTAATGGTGCTGGGAATACTAGATGAGATTCATCTGATATTAGGTAAAAAAAATAACACCAATACTGTTGTGTTTCTGGCAGAAAGTGATCATTTCGTGTCTTAAGACATCAGTGTGTCTCCACGAGCCTCAGCGTTTAATATGTATTTGTATGTCTGTGTGTTTTTAACCTCATAGAAATATACTCCATTGACATGCATTATACGAGCAACGGCTGAGTTAAAAATCTACATTTGTGTTCTACTGAAGAAACAAACACACCTACACCTCGGACCCCTTGGGGGTCAGCAGATAAACATCACAGGCTCATTTTTGGGTGAACTTAAATAAACAGTAGTGAAATAGATACTGTGATATGTGGCCTTTACCCATAAATATATCAAGCTTGTGTTGTTTTCTGAGCTGACTTTGTCTTCCTTTTTAGCAAATAAACTCACGTGTGTTTACAGCTGAACTCGGATCTGTGCATCGTGCACAAGGTTGTAGTTAAATCTTTCATTTGAAAGCTGCTGTAGTAAAGACATTTGCTTGGCTTGTGCTTTTATGCACCTGCTAACCTGGCATTGTTTATGAACGTATAATTACACTTTAGTGTACTTTTAAAAAGATTTTATGGATTTTATATATAGCCTACTTAATTGTGCAAAGAATGTAAAATGGGTTTACATTAATTTTAAATGCAATTATAGGAACTTGACAGTGCTTTTCAGACCCATGTTTTAGGACTTAAATACATCGTTAAGAAATGCCTAGTTACTGCTGAATGTACTGACAAGCATGGTATCTAAAATATATTTACATGTAATTTATATTGCACTTGTATGTCATGCGTTTGTAATAATGAAGTTGCAATTAAAAATGTATTACCTTTAAATGTAATATTGAATAACACTTCAATTATTATTCGTTAAAACTATAATAAATTGCTTTACATGTGCTTTAGTCAACACATCAAAATAGATGTACGATACTCATTTAACTTAACTTTAATGCACATTTGCATAGCCCCGCCCCCCAGGAACATGTAGAGAAGAGGAAGAGTTGATGTAGTTGAGCACATTTGCATAACCCCGCCCCCAGGAACATGTGGAGAAGAGGAAGAGTTGCTGTAGTCGAGCGCATTTGGGAATCTCTCAAGCTGTCGTCCGTCTTTCACATTTATTGATACAGTACGAACACAAATGCAATAGCATGTCATAAAGCAAGATGATAACAAAAGTTATAACCGTAATTAAACTAAACTATCCCTGTTCTCTCTTCATCAGCAGATATTATAACCGTAATTAAACTAAACTATCCCTGTTCTCTCTTCATCTGCAGATATTATAACCGTAATTAAACTAAACTATCCCTGTTCTCTCTTCATCTGCAGATATTATAACCGTAATTAAACTAAACTATCCCTGTTCTCTCTTCATCAGCAGATATTATAACCGTAATTAAACTAAACTATCCCTGTTCTCTCTTCATCTGCAGATATTATAACCGTAATTAAACTAAACTATCCCTGTTCTCTCTTCATCAGCAGATATTATAACCGTAATTAAACTAAACTATCCCTGTTCTCTCTTCATCAGCAGATATTATAACCGTAATTAAACTAAACTATCCCTGTTCTCTCTTCATCAGCAGATATTATAACCGTAATTAAACTAAACTATCCCTGTTCTCTCTTCATCAGCAGATATTCTCTGCTCATCTCATCAATTCCCACACCAGCGGTTTAGAGATTATCATGACAGAATATGCTAATCAATGACTGAAGATCATTAACTCATAAACTCATTAACTATCCCTTCAGAAACATCCTGTCTCATTCTACATGTCCTCTCTTCTTCTGGAGTCTCTCCATCATTGTCCGACTCCAGTTCGATCATAAAAGGCAGAACAGTTTCTGTCAATTTCAGTGTGTGTGTGTGTGTGTGTGTGTGTGTGTGGTTCTGCGTGAGGTTATCAGAGCTGCTTACACAAGCTCTTGAAGCTCCGCCCTCTTCCTGAAAGGGGGAGGAGAGCCGCAGTTAATTTGCATTTAAAGGGACACACACAGAAACATAGTTTTTGCTCACCCTCAAAAAGTACAAATTTTACCATGCTATAAAAATGATCTGTGGGTATTTTCAGCTTAAACTTTACATACACACTCTGGGTTCATCAGAGACCTATTACATCTTGTAAAAAGGGGCATTATAGGACCCCTGTAATATGTTATTATACAGATTTGTTTTACATTCTTGTGGTATAAAAACTGAGGTTTAAATACCACTGCAGAGCCTCTTTTATATTTTGAAGACAAAGCGAGAAACTTTTTATGTAAACTGCTTATGTAAAGAGGAGTGACTATAAACTCACTGACAGTAAAATTACCTCAATCTCTCTTTCTTGCTTTCCTCCATTCCTACTTCTCCACTCTGGCCTTGATGCATTGATTGTTCATAGACACACTTCTGTAATCTCCATCAGCCTTCAGATGTTTCTCTCTGATAATGTCTCTCTGTAATAATATAAATTGCATGAATCTATTTTATTAAAAATGTATACATTTATTGCATTGATTTGGAATCAACATAACATGATATGATAAAGGAAAAATTAAGCTGCTAATTAGAATATCTAATGAGGACAGAAATACCTCTTTCTGGCTCTGCGAAGTTGCGCACAATTCATAAATAATCAAAAACTACAGAAATAATGGTGGACAGTGGACAATAAAGCACTTGCGTTTAACCGTTGATTTTAAAGAGGTTTACACTCACCATTTCAAACAGAAATTTGATAATCAAAAGTAATGTAGCTTAAAATAATGTTTATATTGTTTAATTGTAATATACTTCACTGCATGTTATTTGCCATTAAATGATTATGTATTATATATACACGGATCAGGCATAACATTATGACAGGTGAAGTGACTAACACTGATGATCTCTTCCTCACGGCTCCTGTTAGTGGGTGGGATATATTAGGTGACAAGTGAACATTTAGTCCTCAGAGTTGATGTGTGTGAAGCAGGAGAAATGGGCAAGCGTAAGGATTTGAGCGAGTTTGGCCAGATTGTGACGGCTAGACGACTGGGTCAGAGCATCTCCAAAACTGCAGCTCTTGTGGGCTGTTCCCGGTCTGCAGTGGTCAGTATCTATCAAAAGTGCTCCAAGGAAGGACCAGTGGAGAACCGGCCACAGGGTCATGGGCGGCCAAGGCTCATTGATGACCGTGGGGAGCGAAGGCTGGCCCGTGGGGTCCGATCAAACAGACGAGCTACTGGAGCTCAAACTGCTCCAGAAGTTAATGCTGGTTCTGATAGAAAGCTTCAGAAAACACAGAGCAGCTCAATTTGTTGAGCATCAGAACTGGACCACGGAGAAATGGAAGAAGGTGGCCTGGTCTGACGAATCACGTTTTGTTTTACATCTCGTGTATGTTAAGTCTCTGTTTTGCAGTTTTATATTGATCTGCTATATACTTATTTATAGAGAAAGTGTTATTCTTCCTATAGTCCTTCGTCTCTTTTCGGTGGTTACTCTGCTTATTATTCCTCATTTCAGGTTTCCTGTCCTCTGACTTGTGTGCACGAGGCGTTTTCTGCGTTCAGAGGTCAGTAAGACAAATGGGTTGTTCTCGTGAGGATCAGTGGTTGTGTTTTGCTGTGTTTTTCACCTCAGCTCGCACAACCCTCTGACTGCACCCTAAATAGAGCACTCAGTTTCAAAGAGGAACGACAGCAGGGCATTATGTGCTTTGTTACGAGGAAGGATTTTCCAGCGTGTGTGTGTGCACCTAAGCTGATGCTCAAGGCTATGGACAGAGCTGGCTGACTGCAAGCTAACAGATGCCTGCCTGTAGCAGCGATGACAGGCTTGGAGAAGGGCTGAAGGGCCGCCTACTGAGCACTTCGCTCTGTGATAAGTGGGATGACTTCCCCTTCCTTCAACCTGGCGCACACACCTGCATCACCGAGAATATCCTAGGGGCTAAAACCGCAGAATAAACCTCCTGAACCACTATTGTGATGTGTGACCACTGATATTTCACACACAGGATTTTCTCTGTAACATTGTGAACCTCTATAATTTGGTATCTGATTTGTTTTATAGCACTGCTATTGGATTTCCAGCTGCAAGCTGAAAGCAAAACTTTATTTTTAGTTTTACTAAAAGTTTTCACAAGATATAATTCACTGAATATTAGGTATACATTTTGCATTTGCTCTTTATATTGATCCTCTAAGGCAGACTCCATGGGCAACCTGCATGCATTTATTTGATTTCTGGATATTAAGTATACATTTGTGTTTAGCATTTCTGTTATTCTATATTGATTCAGCGAGGCAGACTCCAAGGCCAACATTCATTCATTTCATTTAAAAAAAGAAAACATGAGAAAGAAAATTAGAAAGAAATGCCAATACTAGTCAATTAAAAAATGGGCAAATCAAATGTGAAAGGTCAGAATGACGTCATCTTAGGTCATTAGAGGCATAGTTCAACCCAAAAATGTGTCTTCAGTGGAACATGATAATATTATTTATGCATTATTAATTAATTAATTTATTAGTAGTTTGTATTCATATTTGTAACTAGTGTATAATTTTGTTTTCATTTTAATTTGTTTAATTTTCATTTCTCATTTTATTAGTTTTTTTTTTGTGTGTATGTATTTTTTTTAATACTTAGTTATTTTAATTATCCTATTAATTTTAGTTATTTTAGCAAATCAAGTTAAACTAAATGAAAATAATACATGTTGCATTGGCGACTATATACAAACACACTATATTACCAAAAGTGTGGTGACGCCTCCCTATAAATGCTCATGAACTTTAATGCCATCCCATTATTAACCCGTAGGGTTTAATATGGAGTCGGCCCACCCTCTCTAACAGCTCCAGCTCTTCTGGGAAGGCTTTCCTCAAGGTTTAGGAGTGTGTTTATGGGGATTTTTGCCCATTCTTCTAGAAGCTCATTTGTGAGGTCAGGCACTGATGTTGGACGAGAAGGCCTGGCTCTCAGTCTCCGCTCTAATTCATCCCAAAGCTGTTCTATCGGGTTGAGCTCAGGACTCTGTGCAGGCCAGTCCAGTTCCTCCACACCAAACTCCTCATCCATGTCTTTATGGAGCGACGCTTTGTGCACTGGAGCGCAGTCATGCTGGGGCAGGAAGGGGCCGTCCGCAAACTGTTCCCACAAATTTGGGAGCATGAAATTGTCCAAAAGATTTAGAAGCATTAAGAACTAAGGGGCCAACCCCTGAAAAACAACCCCATCCCATAACCCCCCATCCACCAAACTTTACACTTGAATCAATGCAGTCAGGTAAGTCCCGTTCTCCTGGCAACGGCCAAACCCAGACTCGTCCATGGGATTGTCAGACTGAAGCGTGATTGGTCACTCAGAGAACACGTCTCACTGCTCTAGAGTCCAGTGGCGGCTGCTTTACTCCACTGCATCCCACGCTTTGCATTGCTCTTGGTGATGTAAGGCTTGGATGAGCTGCTCGGCCATCGAAACCCATTCCATGAAGCTCTCTCCGCTGTTCTTGAGCTCATCTGAAGGCCACAGAAGTCTGGAGGTCTGGAGCTGTTGACTCTGCAGAAAGTTGGAGACTTCTGCGCACTGTGACCCTCAGCATGCAGTGACCCCGCTCTGGGATTTCACTTCATGGCTGAGTTGCTGTTGTTCCCAATCACTTCCACTTTGTTATAATCCCACTAACAGTTGAGTGTGGAATATTTAGTAGTGAGGAAATGTCAGGAATGGACTTATTGCACAGGTGTCAGCCTATCACGGCCCCACGCTTGAGTTCACTGAGCTCCTGAGAGCGACCCATTCTTTCACTAATGTGTGTAGAAGCGTCTGCAGGCCGAGAGCTGGAGTTATACACCCGCAGAAATATGTGATACCTGCACACTCCTGAAATATGTGTTGTATTTGCATCAGTCAATCAATCATCTTTATTTATATCGCGCTTTTCCAATGCCGATTGTGTCAGAGCAGCTTCAGTGTTAAACAGGACAATACTGCAGCAGAATTAGATTTGGCTGTACAGTCGTTCTGGAGTAAACAGTGATGTTATCAGCTTATTTTAATTTATCATAGAGAGACAATGTTGGCAGATCAGAATTATAGTTTATAGAATTAAATAAGACCTAATTAATTAATCTTATTTGTATATTTATTTGAAAAACTTAGATCATAATGTTAGTGTCCCCAACTGAGCAAGCCAAGCCAAAGGCGACCAAAGGAACCGAAACTCCATCAGGGCATGATGGAGAAAAATAAACCTTAGAGAAACCAGACTCAGTTCTCCTCTGGTCTATTATTAAACAGTATATGATTATTATGCTGGCAACCTTACAGGTCAGAAATCATATCAGATCAGAATATTCAAAATTTCTGGGTATCACGCAAGAGACGGGTTTATTTAGGATGGCACGTCGATTACACAAGAGTCAAAAGCCGAACTCCAAGGTAGTATGTTTCCTTTATTCACTGAAGCAGAGCATGGCAAAATGAGACGTTATCTAAGCGGAAAGTGCTCGAATGGCACGGCACCCGCACTCGTCTCCATAGCGATGATACTGAGTGACACCTCGGCCTTGATTATGTTTGCGCGGCAGAGATCTGCGCTTCTCCGTCAATCTCCGCTTCACATCATATACATCACTGCTGACGTTTCAAATGCAGGCCGATTTCTTAAGCATTACATAACCGGTGTAAAGTTGAGTTTCCTGAAAGGCGCGCGGCTCTAAACGAGGAGAGGCAGGGAGAGAAATGTGATGATCCGTATTGAGGGACTGGTGCTGAATGGCGGATGAGGGGCTTGGGCTCTTTAGCGCTCCGGCGGGGAGGCCGAGGCTGATTGGGGATGCGCAGTCTGTCGGCGAGCTGTACTGTATTTTCAAAATAAAAACAATTCACAACACCATCAATTACTTAATCAAGATAACTTAAATTGAAAATTCAGAAACAACCGACCCTCATCAACTACACACAAACACTGTTAAAACACCAAATATGATTTAAAAAAACGCATTTTTTAATAAGATTATAATGCATAAATTCTATATTTAACCTTCCAGCTAACAAATTCTTGAACATTAATTCAGCATCAGTACTAAGAAGTTTCAGCCCTTCATTTGTTCTTGTCTTCCACATTACTGCACTTATCATACAGATGAAATGATGGGCCAGATGAAACCATAAACTGTTCTTATGGACTTCTTGGGTAAATTATTAGTTAAATGTCACGGTCCCACGGTGTCAGTGCACTTTTACATGTACTTATATTTTACAATAGCTGCAGATGAGGGTGAATTGCCCGCATTTCTGATTTATGTGACATTCCAATGTGTAGCCAAAACATCAAATTCACACCAAATAACATTTAAATAAATAAATAAAATAAAAAATAAAAAAGGGTGGTTGTGTCATAATTGATTGTTTGATCGTGTCCTAATCAAATCAAAAGAGAAAATGCAGATAACACATTCATAAAGAAATGATAGAAATATTAGTGCAGGTCGTCTGAGACAATCTGCGTCTCCCTAATGTGGGACACTGAACTCATCACCGTGATTCACAGAGTAGTAAACTCTTAACGTATTAAGTCTCTCGGTTATAGATGCATGAAATGTGGATAATTGAGCATCATCCGACAAATGATAGAGTATGCTAATTTTGATGCATTTATTATAAAGACATTAAGCAACTCAACTATTATCATTGGCCTATGTCATGTCATGTTATGTAGAGTTAAGAGTCTGAATTCCTGATTGCTTCCTAGTCCATCTTAACCAAAAACACACACAACCACATGAGGCATAGCCTAGGCTTATTTGAAGGCTAAATACAAAATCTTGCAACTAAATAAAAAAAACAACCCACAACTTGGAGAAACTTAAATTATACATTCAGTCAGAATTCATGCAGGTTGTGAACTGCAGTTTTAATAGTGCATAAAACACTAAAAACCTCCAAATATCCATTTTTATCCCACAAAACAACAGCGAAACGATTCATGATTCGGATCGCGTGTCAAACTGCTGAAATCACGTGACATTGGCGATCCGAATCATTGATCGATACACTGATTCATAACCGTTTGAATCTTTATTTGAGGATTGAACACAAACGCGGAAGAGAAGCCAATGCTGAATAAAGTCGTAGTTTTTGTTATTTTTGGACCCAAATGTATTTTGGATGCTTCAAGAGACTCTAATTAACCCACTGATGTCTCATATGGACTACTGTGATGATGTTTTTATTCCCTTTCTGGACATGGACAGTATAGTGTGCATACACTTGCATACGCTCTCGGACTAAATATAAAATATCTTAAACTGTGTGTGAAGATGAACGGAGGTCTTACGGGTGTGGAGCGACATTAGGGAGAGGAGTTAATGACAGACATTTCATTTTTGGCTGAACTAACCCTTTAAAAGAAAATAAATATGATGCTTCTGAGATGTGGGAAGAGTTCTGATTCTAAAAGTCTTATTTTACATACATGTTTTATTAACTTAAGAATTCTGTATTTTTGTTGTTGATGTTTGTTTTCTAAATGAACAGAGGATCCCTCCACACAAACCCTGTGGTCTTGTGTGAGTTCAGGGCCTTCACTACACCACTGCGCCCCCTTGTGGAGAGGAGAGTCTCAGGTCTGAGGGACAGACAGTCATGTGTGGTTCATATGCCACATGTATGTGTTTTAAAACAGTCATGTGTGCTTTATATGCCACATGTATGTGTTTTAAAACAGTCATGAGTGCTTTATGTGCCACATGTATGTGTTTTAAAACAGTCATGTGTGCTTTATATGCCACATGTATGTGTTTTAAAACAGTCATGTGTGCTTTATATGCCACATGTATGTGTTTTAAAACAGTCATGTGTGCTTTATATGCCACGTGTGTTTTAAAACAGTCATGAGTGCTTCATATGCCACATGTGTGTGTTTTAAAACAGTCATGTGTGCTTCATATGCCTCATGTATGTGTCTTAAAACAGTCATGTGTGCTTCATATGCCACATGTATGTGTTTTAAAACAGTCATGAGTGCTTCATATGCCACATGTATGTGTTTTAAAACAGTCATGTGTGCTTCATATGCCACATGTGTGTGTTTTAAAACAGTCATGTGTGCTTCATATGCCTCATGTATGTGTCTTAAAACAGTCATGTGTGCTTCATATGCCACATGTGTGTGTTTTAAAACAGTCATGTGTGCTTCATATGCCTCATGTATGTGTCTTAAAACAGTCATGTGTGCTTTATATGCCACATGTATGTGTTTTAAAACAGTCAGGAGTGCTTCATATGCCACATGTATGTGTTTTAAAACAGTCATGTGTGCTTCATATGCCACATGTATGTTTTAAAACAGTCGTGTGCTTTATATGCCACATGTATGTGTTTTAAAACAGTCATGTGTGCTTTATATGCCACATGTATGTGTTTTAAAACAGTCATGTGTGCTTCATATGCAACATGTATGTGTTTTAAAACAGTCATGTGTGTTTAATATGCAACATGTATGTGTTTTAAAACAGTCATGAGTGCTTTATATGCCACATGTATGTGTTTTAAAACAGTCATGTGTGTTTAATATGCAACATGTATGTGTTTTAAAACAGTCATGAGTGCTTCATATGCCACATGTATGTGTTTTAAAACAGTCATGTGTGCTTCATATGCCACATGTATGTGTTTTAAAACAGTCATGTGTGCTTCATATGCCACATGTATGTGTTTTAAAACAGTCACGTGTGCTTTATATGCCACATGTATGTGTTTTAAAACAGTCATGAGTGCTTTATATGCCACATGTATGTGTTTTAAAACAGTCATGTGTGCTTCATATGCCACATGTATGTGTTTTAAAACAGTCATGTGTGCTTCATATGCCACATGTATGTGTTTTAAAACAGTCACGTGTGCTTTATATGCCACATGTATGTGTTTTAAAACAGTCATGTGTGCTTCATATGCCACATGTATGTGTTTTAAAACAGTCATGTGTGCTTTATGTGCCACATGTATGTGTTTTAAAACAGTCATGTGTCCTTCATATGCCACATGTATGTTTTAAAACAGTCATGAGTGCTTTATATGCCACATGTATGTGTTTTAAAACAGTCATGTGTGCTTTATATGCCACATGTATTTGTTTTAAAACAGTCACGTGTGCTTTATGTGCCACATGTATGTGTTTTAAAACAGTCATGTGTGCTTTATGTGCCACATGTATGTGTTTTAAAACAGTCATGTGTGCTTTATGTGCCACATGTATGTGTTTTAAAACAGTCATGAGTGCTTCATATGCCTCATGTATGTGTTTTAAAACAGTCATGTGTGCTTTATGCGCCACATGTATGTGTTTTAAAACAGTCATGTGTGTTTTATATGCCACATGTATGTGTTTTAAAACAGTCATGAGTGCTTTATATGCCACATGTATTTGTTTTAAAACAGTCACGTGTGCTTTATGTGCCACATGTATGTGTTTTAAAACAGTCATGTGTGCTTTATGTGCCACATGTATGTGTTTTAAAACAGTCATGTGTGCTTTATGTGCCACATGTATGTGTTTTAAAACAGTCATGAGTGCTTCATATGCCTCATGTATGTGTTTTAAAACAGTCATGTGTGCTTTATGCGCCACATGTATGTGTTTTAAAACAGTCATGTGTGTTTTATATGCCACATGTATGTGTTTTAAAACAGTCACGTGTGCTTTATATGCCACATGTATGTGTTTTAAAACAGTCATGTGTGCTTCATATGCCACATGTATGTGTTTTAAAACAGTCATGTGTGCTTTATGTGCCACATGTATGTGTTTTAAAACAGTCATGAGTGCTTTATATGCCACATGTATTTGTTTTAAAACAGTCACGTGTGCTTTATGTGCCACATGTATGTGTTTTAAAACAGTCATGTGTGCTTTATGTGCCACATGTATGTGTTTTAAAACAGTCATGTGTGCTTTATGTGCCACATGTATGTGTTTTAAAACAGTCATGAGTGCTTCATATGCCTCATGTATGTGTTTTAAAACAGTCATGTGTGCTTTATGTGCCACATGTATGTGTTTTAAAACAGTCATGAGTGCTTTATATGCCACATGTATTTGTTTTAAAACAGTCACGTGTGCTTTATGTGCCACATGTATGTGTTTTAAAACAGTCATGTGTGCTTTATGTGCCACATGTATGTGTTTTAAAACAGTCATGTGTGCTTTATGTGCCACATGTATGTGTTTTAAAACAGTCATGAGTGCTTCATATGCCTCATGTATGTGTTTTAAAACAGTCATGTGTGCTTTATGCGCCACATGTATGTGTTTTAAAACAGTCATGTGTGTTTTATATGCCACATGTATGTGTTTTAAAACAGTCATGTGTGCTTCATATGCCTCATGTATGTGTTTTAAAACAGTCATGTGTGCTTTATGTGCCACATGTATGTGTTTTAAAACAGTCATGTGTGTTTTATATGCCACATGTATGTGTTTTAAAACAGTCATGTGTGCTTTATGTGCCACATGTATGTGTTTTAAAACAGTCATGAGTGCTTCATATGCCACATGTATGTGTTTTAAAACAGTCATGTGTGCTTCATATGCCACATGTATGTGTTTTAAAACAGTCATGTGTGCTTTATATGCCACATGTATGTGTTTTAAAACAGTCATGTGTGCTTCATATGCCACATGTATGTGTTTTAAAACAGTCATGTGTGCTTCATATGCCACATGTATGTGTTTTAAAACAGTCATGTGTGCTTTATATGCCACATGTATGTGTTTTAAAACAGTCATGTGTGCTTCATATGCCACATGTATGTGTTTTAAAACAGTCATGTGTGCTTTATATGCCACATGTATGTGTTTTAAAACAGTCATGTGTGCTTTATGTGCCACATGTATGTGTTTTAAAACAGTCATGTGTGCTTCATATGCCACATGTATGTGTTTTAAAACAGTCATGTGTGCTTTATATGCCACATGTATGTGTTTTAAAACAGTCATGAGTGCTTCATATGCCACATGTATGTGTTTTAAAACAGTCATGTGTGCTTCATATGCCACATGTATGTGTTTTAAAACAGTCATGTGTGCTTTATATGCCACATGTATGTGTTTTAAAACAGTCATGTGTGCTTCATATGCCACATGTATGTGTTTTAAAACAGTCATGTGTGCTTTATATGCCACATGTATGTGTTTTAAAACAGTCATGTGTGCTTCATATGCCACATGTATGTGTTTTAAAACAGTCATGTGTGCTTCATATGCCACATGTATGTGTTTTAAAACAGTCATGTGTGCTTTATATGCCACATGTATGTGTTTTAAAACAGTCATGTGTGCTTCATATGCCACATGTATGTGTTTTAAAACAGTCATGTGTGCTTTATATGCCACATGTATGTGTTTTAAAACAGTGATGTGTGCTTCATATGCCACATGTATGTGTTTTAAAACAGTCATGAGTGCTTCATATGCCACATGTATGTGTTTTAAAACAGTCATGAGTGCTTCATATGCCACATGTATGTGTTTTAAAACAGTCATGAGTGCTTCATATGCCACATGTATGTGTTTTAAAACAGTCATGAGTGCTTCATATGCCACATGTATGTGTTTTAAAACAGTCATGAGTGCTTCATATGCCACATGTATGTGTTTTAAAATAGCAGAGTAAAGCGTGGCGTTATAAGCTCTGGCTGTGATAGACGGGTGGCTATTTTTGAAAAAGAAGGGATAAAACACCTCTATTGACCGGCTGGGTCCCTCAAGTTTTGGTTTATGAGAAAAAATAAATCCTTCTCATAGCCTCACACACAAACAGAGACACGTCGGCGGTATCTCGGCACGCAGCGAGCCAGACAAATACTGACTTGTCTAATAAAAAGATACTTGATCTTGAAGTATCAAATAACTGGGGTATGATTGTTCAATGCTGTGTAAACAGAAGTGGTCAAATAAACTAGTCTCTCTCTCTCTCTCTCTCTCTCTCTCTCTCTCTCTCTCTCTCTCTCTCTCTCTCTCTCTCTCTCTCTCTCTCTCTCTCTCTCTCTCTCTCTCTCTCTCTCTCTCTCTCTCTCTCTCTCTCTCTCTCTCTCTCTCTCTCTCTCTCTCCAGTACCACATTACCCGAGTGATTTCCTCTGGAGGTACACCTGTGAAAGCACGAGCGTGCGGCCCTGCTAGAAAAATATTGCGTTCTATAAAACTTCTCCATAATCGGGCCAGGTGCAATAAATCCAGGACAGAAATATTAAGTGGGGCTGATATTTCCTTGGCCTCTCTCCAGCTCCGCTAGTAAAAACCAGCCGTCGGAGTGACCTTAGCGTTGGAGAAATATCACGCCGGCAAACGCCCGCTACTCGTGTGTGTGTCGATGATTCTTCCGCAGCTACGGCAGACTCCGTTATCAATGTTCATTAGACACCAAATTACGCTAAACAGGATTATGGAGGGCTGGGGAGATGTTTAAGAGAGTCTGACATGATCTATGGCTTTTAAAGGCAGTGCAGCGATCGCACAAGGACATCTTTCTGCTGTTTGCTACTCAAAGCCTCATCACTACACTGATCTGTGAACACACACACACACACACACACACACACACACACACACACACACACACACACACACACACACACACACACACACACTGCATTTTTACTTTCTATAAAAAAAAAAACATCCTGTATGATTTATAAGCCTTTTGTAAAGTGGGGCCATGGGTAATGTCCTCATATTTCACCCTCTCCTGTAATACCTGTGTCATACCCATGGCATTATACACATTTGTGTCCTCATTTGTCACTAAAACATGCCCACACACACACCTCTACACACACACATTCACTGTGACCCTACAAGTGAACACACACACACACACACACACACACACACACACACACACACACACACACACACACACACATTAACTCTGACCCTACATGTGAGCACACACACACACACACACACACACACCGCTACACACTTTGGCTTTACGTATAAGCAAATTCAAGCACCCGCAGCATTACAGATAATCTTATTTCACAGATACGCAGAGCACACTGCCTTTGGGACACATTGCTTTTGGAAACGGAGAATTCACCCATCACACTCTTCACAGCTGCGGATCAAAAGCCCCCTAATTAACCCACATCTAAATGCATAATAAACTCGTCATAACTAGATTTGAATTTCCTGAAGAGAATATCAGCAGACGAGGTGTAACTTTAGGCTTCAGGCATTTGCTCCGCGGTTTAGCCGATGCTGACTCGAGGGTAAAATGGATGCAAGATTGAAAAGACTCTCCATATGCACATTTCTGTAAGAACAAGTCTCATCAGAAAGCACAGTTACATCATCAGAGAAAATGAGAGGTTTGCAAAGTTTCCTTAAGAATAGAAAGTCTTCAAACATTCCAGAAATAGGCGGACGTTAGTGTGTGAAGTGGCTTCAGCTAAAATAATAATTACAGAAATGTGTGGAGAAGAACACAAGCAGTAAAAAAATCAGGTCGAATATGGACAAACCCATCTGTTGGGTTACACAAATGTATTTAAAAAGTCAGTACAGTGTTCTGAAAACATATGTTTGAAGCCAAGTGTGCACACTGTGTTATGTTAATGTGCGGCGTTTATGAAAGGGGGAATGTTTTATTGATCAAAGCGGAAGGGGAATATTTTACTCAGCATCATTTTCTCAATTTGTTGGCGTCTGTGAGTGGAGAAAGAAGCTACCTCTCAGATTTGAAAAAGAAAAACAATAGTTATTCATGTCTAAAATAATTTTGTATGACATTTGAATGATAAACTAGGGTAAAAAGGGTGTAATACATGCACCCATAAATAAAATGGAGGGCTATGATTATATACAGACGGCGAGTTTACAGTGTGAAGCTCGCTACTGTCTCTTTAAACCTCCGGATCACTCCTCCCTCCCCCTCCAGAGGCAGTGAGAGAGCCGTCTCCACAAGCAGCCAAAGCCTGTCCATAAACTCCCTCCATCTGGCAGGAGGGACAGAGAGAGAAAGAAAGAGAAAGGGGACCGTGAGCCTGAATCCACAGGGTTTCAAATCGGAGGCACAGGCAGCATCAGTCGGAGACTGTCGTCACGGCGACCGGTCTGGTCCACGCAGCATCACGGAATGCGAGGCAGAATCATCAGAAGCTAGTGGTCGCCGCAGCAACAAGAGCATCCGAGGAGCTCCATGCAGGATTCGAGGCTGCCAGGGGCTCCAGAAGAGAAGAGCCGGGGCCAAGCGTTCATCCTCCACCACCTCCACCTCCACCCTCGCTCCTCCTCCGCCAGTGGGCGAGTGTGGCTGGACGCACAAGTCAAAAGAAAGACATAAAAGAGTGGGATTGTGTGTGGGAAAGGGAGAGAGAGATGCTGACTGACGTGGCAACAAAACGGGCAGGATGATCCGAGCTCAGCCGAGCCGAAAACTGCGTTCCCGCAGCTCCTCAGGGGGGAGGACTGGCAAACCTGCACACACTTTCTTCCACTGACCACGGGAGAGACGAGCGCGAGACGGAGCGCGCGAGAGAGAGGGGTTCCAACGGTTCAATTTGGTGAGCGTGTTCATTTGTATCTGCTCTCTGTAATTGATTTGGTGTAGTACATTGAAGCTTGAGCACGAGACAATCAAGATGTGTGTTTGAGAGAATAGAGAGAGAGAGAGAGAGAGAGAGAGAGAGAGAGAGAGAGAGAGAGAGAGAGAGAGAGAGAGAGAGAGAGAGAGAGAGGAGGAAAAAAATGACAGGAAGAGAGACGTTACCAGATAAACAGAGAAATTGCTCTCCTTCCTGTCTTTCCAGGTGTTGTGAAAAATTGTCTCCTGCCAAATCTGGCAGCGGCAGACGTTCGAAGGGTCACGTAATCCTATTTTCATTCTCTTCCAATCTTCCCGGCTCAAAAAAAAAAGACATGGAATTTACCTGCTCTGCTGATTTTGTGAGGAACACAGCGCTATAAGGGCATCAGAGATTGAGATCCGTCTCCATTTACGGAAATGGGTGAGAAATGTTTCTCTGACCCGGAGGAAAGGATGCACCGCTTCGTCTGACAGCTCGTGGGAGGTTACGTGTGAAACATCATCCCGACACTTATTGTAAGTGTAGCTGTAATTGTGCCGACCGCTCTGACGGCACTACGTCGCTTGCCTTGGTTTATCGTTTCACACACACACACACACACACATGCGCGAGGAGGACAAACATATGTACACACATACTCTGTGGCTGAACTAACATCTCTCTCTCTATCTCTCTGTCTCTTCCAGGTCCAGTTCAAGGAAAAGGAAAGTTGGAATATTTCATCTTTTGGTTTGACTTGTTTTTTTTTTTATACTTCAAACTCAAAGAAATGCGACTTTGGGAGTTTCCTTGTTCTTCCTAGATTGGATTTTATGAGCGTTTGGATCAGTCCTTGCCATGTCCTCATGGAAAAGGAAGAATTCTGCATCATAGACGACATCTTTCCACACATGCACACTAAACACGAGCTAGCTGGAGAGTGTATTTCTTGGATATAGCGTCCTTCAATGATTCCGGCTCCATCCGCGCCCGTCCCCCGAGCCCCGAGATGCCCCGCCGTACACAGCAAGAGGAGGCTTGACCCCAGACCCAGCGAGGTCTCTCGGCTGCCCAGGCGTATTTAAGATGTTGAACCCTTCCCGTGTGGCCCGAGCCCCAGATCGGATCAGACATGGATCGTGGCTCGGCTCGGCCCTGCCCTCAGCGCTCCGCACCCCGGCCCGTGAGCAGCCTGTGAAGGATGTCCCAGAGCGGAGCTCCAGCCCGGCTATCCTCTGAGACCCCCAGTCAGAGAGAACAGATCCGCAGCCACATGAAGATGGTGATCGAGCAGCTGGAAGGAATCCTCAAAGAGCTGAAAGATGTGGCACATGAACTGCGGGAGGTAAGGAGATTGTGCTAATCATTCTGGTCGTGGCAAACGTGTACATTGACTACACTCTTAGAAAAAAGAGGTTCTATATAGAACCATAGGGTTCTTTACTCACCTTAAAGAACCTTTTATGCCAAAAAAAAAAGGGTTCTATAATGACAAGAAAGAACCTTTTGGTACTTAAAAAGTAGAACCTTTTAAGGGTTCCAAATACGTGGCGCCGATAGGACCTTTTCTTCTAAGAGTGTATGAGGGGACTCCCTGATACATAATCAATGGTTCCCAGTTTGAAGGAGTACATGTAGCCTCATTGCATGGAAAACCAAAGGGCCTCAACCTGAGTTAATCTAATCTTAACCTAATTCGTTGCCATGCAATGATGGAATGGTTCACTTTTTTTGTTTTTTAACGCTGGTTGGGTTGAACCAAAAATCGGGTCGAATATGGGCAAACCCAACTGTTGGGTTACAAAAATGGGTCCCACTTTATATAAGGTGGCCTTATCTACTATGTACTTACATCAAAAAGTAAGTACAATGTACTTATTGTGTTCATATCGCAAAACGCTTTTGCTGATATTGATGTGGTATACAGGTAAAGTTAAGGACAGGTGTGGTGATATGGATGAGTTTAAGGGTAGGGTTAGGTGTTAGGGAAGTGCCAAAAGTATAATTACAAATGTAATTATTACAGACGTAATTACATGCAGGTCATTTTGAAAATGTAAGAACAATGCAAAAACAGGTATGTACACAATAAGTGCATTGTATCAAATTATTAGTTACAATGTTAGTACATAGTTAAGGCCATCTAATATAAAATGGGTCCCAAAAATGTATTTAAAAATGCAACCAAACAACTGGGTTTGTCCATGTTCGAAACAACCCAGCATTTGGCAGTGCAACGGATTAGCTTATGATTAGATGAACTCAGGTTAAGGCCCTTTGGTTTTCCATGCAGTGAGGCTACATTTACTCCGTACCACACTGATTATGTATCTCCTCTTCAGCGCGAAACCAGTCCCCTCATACAGTCAATCTACACATCTGCCTAATGCTGGTTGCTGTGAACGGTTGGGTTCACTCTAAAAAACAAAACAAAAAAATGCTGGTTAGTTTGAACCAAAAAATGAGTTGAGTATAAACAAACCCAACCGTTGGGTAAAAAAACAAATTATTTAAAAATGTAATCAAACGACTAGGTGTGTCCATATTTGACCCAAATTTGTATTTGAGTTTTATTAGAGTGTTACAAAGCAACGTTGCTGGAAATATAGAAAGGGAACGCATAACTGAGAGGCAGAAGAAAAAGAGAAAGAGGTGTGCAAGGTAGGAGTCGGGCTTGGCAATGCAATAGTTATGTAAGCACTTTGTTATCGGCTGGATTCCTACTGTATTCTACCAACTGCCATGGTTACAAGATGAAAAGATTCCTCTGTGTGTGTGTGTGTGTGTTTGTGTGTGTGTGTGTGTGTGTGTGTGTGTGTGTGTGTGTATGTGTGTCTGTGTGTGTGTTCCTCTCTCAGTGTTTAGAAGAGAGCTGACTGCATAGAAAAAAGACAAGTGTGTGTCTGCGTCAATGTCACATTTCAGCTGAATAGATGAAGCTGCTTGGAACAGAAATGGGCTGGGAATTTGTTGATAAAAGAATGAACTCATGCTACAGTCATGAGAATAGTTTCTCTCATGCTCCATATGGACGTTGAATATTTCAGCTTGCACACCAGCTAAAATTCTCCCTCATCCCTCGAGCTCCCGGCATCTGTCCCCCTCCAGATTAGCCCGTCCGGCTCGCAGCTCCAGACCACGGCAGAGCTACACCCTCGAGTCTCTCGCTCGCGCCCGAATGTGATTGATGATGTGGGAATAATGCTCGCTCCGGCTATTTATAAACACCAGGACTCGGCGCAGCCCCGTAAACGGCTCTACGCCCACACTACATATGGATCAGGCTAAAAATAAAGTCAAATGTTTAAAAGCTGACGGGAGAGAGAGAGTGTGTTTGAGTATACAGCATGCCTATAGAGCTTTACGTTAAGGAGTATTGATGATCAGTCCGGCGGAAGATGTGTAGATGGCGAATGTTGGATAAAATCTTTAATTCTTTTGGCTGTTTTAGAGGACTGGCTGATGGATGACACTCAATGCTGAATGATACTTCAGGGATGCGCAATAATGGGGTCACGTCGCACGTAATGAGACTGCAGACTACTCGCTGGAGTGAGTGTGTGTGTGTGAGAGAGGCTTGGCCTACATTGTAAGGACCGAATGCCTTCATACCAAGAATAAAAGCTGAGGTCACATACAGTACAGGCCAAAGGTTTAGACTAGACACATTACTGTTTGTAATGTTTTTGAAAGAAGTTTCTTCTGCTCATCAAGCCTGCATTTATCTGATCAAAAATACAGGAAGAAAAAAAAATATAATATTGTGATATATTATTACAATTTAAAATCATTGGTTTTCAGTGTATTCTACTTTAAATGCTGATTTATTTGTGTGATCAGAGCTGAATGTTCAGGATGGTTCCTCCAGTCCTCAGTGATCATGATCCTTCAGAAATCATTCTCAGATGAGGATTCATTAGGAGTGTTGGAAACAGTTCTGCTCACTAATATATGTTCATAACCTGTGATACTTTTTTATAATACTTTGATGAATAAAAAGTAAAAAAAAAAAAAAAAAAATATTATATATATATATATATATATATATATATTTTTTTTTTTTTTTTTTTTTTTTTACAACAAAACACTGAAAACCAAATAGTTTAAAGGTCCCGTTCTTTGCGTGTTTTCGAAGCGTTGATTATGTTTTCAGTGTGCAATATAACATGAGTTCATGTTTCTCGTGTAAAAAAACCACAGTATTTTTCACACAGTTGTCTTATCTGTACAGCGCTGTTTCCTCTGTCCTACAAACGGCCTGATGATTTCCTCGTTCTGTGAAGTCCCTCCTTCAGAAACACGTAACGAGTTCTGATTGGGCCAGCACTTCCCGTGTTGTGATTGGACAGCAGCTTAGCGCACTTTGCCCGGAAAGGTCCTGCCTCTTACCATAACGGGGCGATGCAAGCGCTGAATGCGCGCTCCCCTCCACGCGGGAGAGCACCGAGGCCACGCCCCCTATTTTGCATATTCTTGTGGGCGGAGCTTTAGTCAACAAACGGTTCTAGTGACGTCATCACAGCAGGAAGTGCAGCGGTGTCGTCCAAACCGGCCGCTCGCTGTCGGCTTCGAAAGGGAACTTCTGTTAAATAAAATATCTCGCTTGGCATTGAACTTTGAGCTTTATAATTTTACAGGTATTATTTATGCTCTAACAGCAACATTACACACTAACTAGAGTTTGAAAGATGCGAAGAACGGGACCTTTAAATTGTAATAATATATCACAATATATATATATATATATAAAAAAATCTGTATTTTTGATCAGATAAATGCAGGCTTGATGAGCAGAAGAACCTTCTTTCAAAAACATTATAAATAGTATTTTTTTCCAAACTTTAGGCCTGTACTGTACATTTAGGGGCTATGGAGAAAATGGTAAACAAACACAATAATATCCAAATATGTGAGGGTTGGAGAATAGAAAATACCATTAGCTCTGTGTAAAAACCGTAGAAGTCAATGGTAAGTCCCTGCTGTGTGTGTTTGTTGTATTGACACATCAGCAAGTAGTTTTGCTTGTAGAAACATTTGCTTTTCTTCCCGTTTGGGAGCGTTAGATCAAAACCGTTACAGTTAAACCATCTCTACCCCTCTTAGGCAACGGAGAATTGGTGCTTGTGGTGTTTGGGAGCGTATGTCAGTGTGTGTGTGTGTGTGTGTGTGTGTGTG
>NC_090187.1:1697897-1735397 GCF_024679245.1 Pseudorasbora parva | reverse complement strand
AATCACTACGTTATGAGGACAAAATGTCCCCACAAAGATGGCAATATCCGAAATCCTTATCCTTGTGGGGACATTTTTAGGTCCCCATGAGGAAAACATCTCATAAATCACACAGGATGAGTTTTTTTGAGAAAGTAAAAATGCAGAATGTTTCCTGTGATGGGTAGGTTTAGAGGCAGTGTGTGTGTGTGTGTGTGTGTGTGTGTGTGTGTGTGTGTGTGTGTGTGTGTGTGTGTGTGTGTGTGTGTGTGTGTGTGTGTGTGTGTGTGTGTGTGTGTATGTGTTTGGGCCATTCTACAGGATTGGTTGAATAAAATGTCTTATAGGGTTTTGTATGTATACAAATTGTATAATATCCACACATTTAATTCTCATATTAAGTCTCATATTGTATTTCCAGAAGGTTTTGGAATATTTTCCCTGTCCCCAAATTTGTCACAAGTGAAACTCAATAATTAAATATATAATAAGAAGGCTCATACTGACATATATATATATAGCTCTGGAAAAAAAATGAATGTGACACTGAAGACTGGAGTAATGATGATAAATTCAGCTTTGATCACAGGAATAAATCACACGTTACTATAGATTCATATAAAGAACAGATGATCTACACTGGAGGAATATTTTACAATATTACGGTTTAAATGTAGTCCTATTTTTGATCAAATAAATGCGCCGATGGTGAGTCTTTTAAAAATGTTATAAAATCGTGTCGACCCCAAACTTTTGCACTGTATATTACTGTACTAATTTGTGCTTGAAAGCTCCAGTCATCATTAATTGTAATAGTGCATTATTAAAAACGTCATGAGTTTGTTGTGAATTAATGGTGACTGAAGTTTTGATTAAGTTTGACCGATTTCTTCCAACATGATTATGTCTCATGCATCCATCACACATCTGTTCCCTCATACCTGTCAAGTCTCCCGTTTTGGCTGGGAAAGTCCCGTATTTTATCCTTCTTTCCCGCCATCCTCCCGTATTAGTATTTTCCTGTATATATCCCGTATTTTACCGTGCGTTTTTAAAAATAACAATACCGGAGAAAAAAACGAAAACATTTCCAATCTGAGCTCTGTTACTATCCTCGCGATAACTGCCGTCTGCAGTAGCCTACAGTACTGGCGGCGGTTGTTGCCATATATGTCCATAATAAAGGCTAGATGTCTCGTGCGCGCTGCTGGCCAATGGGGGTCGCCGTCCGCAACTGGCGGCCATCTTGTCACAGGCAGCTTGCTCACTCGTAACAGTGTGTTTTAATGGTGCGTGTACTTTTAAATAACCATAACTTGCTCAATTTTCAATCGATTTTCAAACTGTTTCGTTTGTTATAAACGTCAGAGATGTAGTTATGACACTACATACTTTTGAATAATTATAACCATGGACTTCTATATGAAAGTAACATTGAACAGAACAGATAGGTGCAATGAATACACACACACACACACACACACACACACACACACACACACACACACACACACACACACACACACAAGGTATTTATGTTAAATCAATATATAGGCTACTAAAACTGTGTACCGAATGGCAACATGAGAAATATATATATTTATTTTAACTTCAAAAACACAATTTACAAGGACCCTCACCCCCCAGACACACACATACACACACATTGCACTGTGCCTACTTCAGAGATCATTTTTCCCACCTAATGTTGCCTACCATTAAATGTCTTACTTCTTTAGAAAGCTGAGACCCTGTAGTTTCTTAGGAAAAAAGCAGAATAATTGTGTGAAGTACTGGCACAGAGTTATAGCGGCTAGAATATATATATATATATATATATATATAACTTTTTTACACAAGTTGCACGATTAAGTCGTTTATCGACGAAAAGCTGCAATTTCAACGTGTTAAAGCATCAAGATTTGTAGCCATGTTAATAACGTTTGCAAGAAACCAAACCATTTGTAAATCCGTCAAGATTTCAGCGAGATAAGAGTATTTATGTTCGCACAGATCACTCATCTTACATCAGGTTCCACAGAGCCCGACAGAAAGCTTGCCTGTGACAAGATGGCCGCCGGTGATGGCGATGGTGACTCCGCCGTAAGACATCTAGCCCTTATTATGGATATCTATGGTTGTCGCGAGGTTAGTGTGTGAGGTCAGATGACGAGTGACAACGCGGGAAAAAAACAAAAACAAAACAGAGACGGATGATGGACGTAACGATAGAGACGGAAGGCACTCCTGCCAAAAACCATAACCCTCGTGTAAATACCGAGACCAATGGGACAGCGAATGTGATTTTCAGAAGAGGAGCCGGTGGGGGACAGTCACGCGTTTGGTACGTTTTGTAACTGCGACTTCAGCATCTCACATCCACATCATCTGCGACAGCGGGAGATCTTTTAAAGTGACAGTACCCACTTATAATGACAATGTAAAGAACAAAAGTAATTGCTCACTAAATATGCTCTGCTAAATAACTTCAGTACCTTTAATAAGGATTAATCTATATATAATTCATAACGTATGCAGTGCAAACTGATAACAATGTATATTTCCTACTTGTTAAGTTGTTATACAAGTAGGAATAGCACAGGTACAAATTAAAAGTATTATTATTATGGTTAATATAAGGCCATCCTTAAAAATATTTTGGTTTGCAGTAACAGTAAAAATTTTTTTAAAAAGGGTCGGTAGGTAGGTCTATATTTTTTTTTTCAAATTTTAATACAAAAAAAAAAGTACATTTTTGGTGATGGTGATTACGTAGGTATGAATTTAAACAAATTGGCATATCGTGACATCACTGACTGGGTCTTCAAGCCGTGCCTTCGGGCGTGTAGGCTTATTGCAGGCTATATAGACCACAAACAAATTGAAATATTTGTCAAAAACATGTTTATTGCATAAATTTCTGGTGCATTCTTAAAGAAAAGTGTCCAACCACCAGCTAGCTGTCATTGACTCAAAGCTGTCAACCCTCCCTTTTTTTCCGGGTTTCTCACGTATTTTAGCTCTTTTCCCGCTGTCTTCCCGTTTTAGTATTTTCCCGTGATATGTTTCTTATTTTTACGCTCGAATTGTGTAAAAAGGGGTCGTTTTACGCTCTATTGTGAACACGCAACTATCTGTGTCTGTCTCTGAAGTGGCTTCCACTTCTTGCCAGACCAACGCATCTGGTGATACAGACTAGTGCATTTGAATATTAAAAAGCAAAAAGTTGTTTTTATGAATTCAATTAATTAAGTCTATAACCAGCTATTTAATCAAGAGCAGTGAGTGAGTCCTTATCTTTTGTTTGACAGAGAGCAGTAAAGGCTACTGCCCCTTTAAGACCTAATACAGAGATATGCATCGTCTTTCTCAACTGTATAAAGTTCTCTTAAGGCATATACAGACTGTCTGATGGATACTCATCAAGATCGACATGTTGACATACTTTTTGTGTGAGTTTATCCGTTCAAACGCAAGACTTGAAAGAACTCAATATTTGCGCGCTGTGAGACGTGCGCGCGCTGCGCACAGAGACAGATCTTCTCTCACTGCAGAGGGTTCTCATTCGCGTCTTCTGGCGAATATACTGAGTGATGATGCCGAAAATGACTGGTCATACGGCAGCACTCGCATGCATTGAACACAGTTTACAAAGATAGACCGTTTTGCCCACGGTTTCTTTTATTATCGCTGTTGTAGTGTACGTGTATCCATCGACAGAACCATACATAAAGCATTATTTTTCAAGTTACAACCAGTCCCGCCGCTCCCACCACGCGCTGGGGTTGAGCAGAACACACGCTACCCATAGCAACGCGTTATGACAACGACATTTCAGACTGACAGAGACAAGATAAACGGCTTTTCCACCATTTGTTACTGTTTTGTACACGTTGTTATATTAATTATAATTCAAAATCTGTTTTATTCGCCACAATATAGTAATGATAAATGTTGAGGGGGCACTTTTGATTCATTTTCAAAAAGGACAGGGGCTCAAAGCCCTCCCCTCTGCAGTGCACTTGCCTGGTGTGTGTAACGTGTCATGGTCCTCCTGACTCCTATCACACAATGCGGCGAAATCTCCGACAGGGCTTTAAAACGTTACAGTGAATGAGAGTATGAGCCGAGCCGAAACCATGGCCGAAACGAACGCACGTGCTGGCCATAGTGTGACATCCGTTAACCATAGTGTAAACATAGATGACGTCACGGGTTTTTCTATAAACGAAAGAACGTAGCCTTCGTTTGTATAGCCCAGGCAATTTATACATTTATAATACTTACTAAAATATAATTCATATTTTATTACTGTTGTATTAGTTGTTTGAAAAGTAAAAAAAGAAATTGGTCGGTCTTAAAGCCAATTTACAACCGGCAAGTCGGTCGGACTAAAAGGGAAAAAAAATAAAAAATTGAGTCGGCCCTAAATTGACAGGGTCGGTCGGGTTACGGCAAACAAGAATATTTTTATGGATGGCCTAATGATACCCAAATGTTGACAGGTATGCGTTGGATGTGTTTGGAGATCTATAGCACTCGTAAGGCTCAATGAAGCCAAAGGAGTGAGAATGACTTCACTGAAGCACTTCTGATCAAATACCAGCGACTGTGCCAAAGGGCTCGTTTCTGTTCAACCACACAAAGCATGTACCGCTGGAGAGTGGCCTTTACAGAAACAGCATGTCAAAACCAAACGCTGCTCCCATTGTACTTATATAATACAGGATATTTAACGAGACAGGGTTTGATTCTGTCCGTCTGGAATTGATTGAATGCTGAAAAATTGATGTGACAAGCAGGATGTCAGATGAAAGGGAATGTCATCGCCAGTTATTATTTGTGGTAAATCCACACTGTAAAAATATTTTGTTGGTTTTTGTTGGTTTAACCTAAAAAGGTAAGTAACCTGGTTGCCTTAAAATTTTGAGTTTATTGAAATTAAAAATGTGAGTTGATACAATGAAGGAAATTGGTTTAATAAATAGAAACTCAAAATATTATTGTATCTGAACCACATAAAACATGTGATAAATCATGAAAATAGCACAATTTGGCTGCATCATCAGAAATAAAACACACACAATTACCCAATATGCTTACAACATCTTTTAATAATATTTTAATAAAGGTTGTCCAATCTCAAAAAATGTTCATTGTATTGACTCAAAATTTTAATTTCAATAAACTCAAAATTTTAAGGCAACCAGGTTGCCTTTTTTCTAAATATTGTTTTACGGTGCAGTTTTGCTTTTATGTTGACTTTAAGTACAGTACACTCTTCTATCGGCACTACTTATTTGGGACCCCTAAAAGGAGAATCCGTTTTAAGTGCCAAAAGGGTTATTTCTCGTCATTATAGAACCTTTTTAGCATAAAAAGGTTCTTTGGAGTTGAGTATACTCAAAAAAAAAAAAAAAAAAAAAAAAAAAAAACCTTTTCTTATTTAGTATTTTTGTCATTCTAGTCTAAATATATCTAAAAATTGTTACATTAAGAAACATTTACTAGACAAGTAAAAATGAAGAGAGTTTTTGCTTAAAATAAGCAAAATAATCTGCCAATGGGGTAAGTAAAATAATGGTGTTTTAGGATTACTTTGCTTACCCCATTGGCAGATTATTTCTCTTATTTTAAGCAAAAACTCTCTTCATTTTGAGTTATTTTTCCCAAAACAAGACAATTACTTTTGCTTGTCTAGTCAATACTTCTTGTTTTAAGAATTTTTAGATGTTTGGACTAGAAACAAGACAAAAATACTGAGTAAGAAAATCATTTTTTTTGCAGTGCACCTTTTAGGGGATCCAAATACGTAGCACTGACACACTGTGAAAAAAATATTTAGAAAAAAGTTCCCTGGTTGCCTTGAAATTTTGAGTTCATTGAAATTAAAATTTTGAGTTAATACAATGAACATTTTTTGAGATTCGACAACCTTTATTAAAATATTATTAAAAGATTTTGTAAGCATATTGGGTAATTGTGTGTGTTTTATTTCTGATGACGCAGCCAAATTGTGCTATTTTCATGATTTATCACATGTTTTATGTGGTTCAGATACAATAATATTTTGAGTTTCTTTTTTTTAAGTCAAACCAACAAAAAACAACCTTTTTTTTTTTTTTTTTTTTTTTTTTTGTTACAGTGTAGAACCTTTTAAGGTTCTTTATAGAACCTTTTCTTCTAAGAGTGTACCTTAAAGTCGCAGCAGAACAAAACTCAAAGGTGTGAGAAATGTGAAGATGTGGTTGTGACCTTCAGGGGTTTTTCATGTACTGGTGGATTTTGAGATTGAGGGCTTTTTGGCTTTTGGTATTGTGTAGTTTCAGAGTAGCGGAAATAAAGCATCCACAATACAGATTTAAGTGTGTATTGTATTGCACTTTATGTGTTTGCATCTGCACATTTCAATTACAGTATGTGACCCTGGAGCACAACACCATGTGTCATCCGTGGCAATTCTATGGGTCAAAATTATTTGTTCTTTTATGTCAAAAATCATTCGGATATTAAGATCATGCTCCATGAAGATATTTATTTTGTTAATGTCCTACCGTAAATATATCAGAAATGTATTATTAGTAGTAATATGCATTGCTAAGGACTTCATTTGGGCAACTTTAAAGGAAATTTTCTCACTGTTTAGATTTTTTTGCACCCTCAGATTCCAGATTTTCAGCCAAATATTGTCCAATCCAACATTATTGTCCAATCCACACATCGATGGAAAGCTCATTAATCCAGTGAGAGATTTTGAGTCAGAAATCTCCTCTTCGGCAGCTTTACACACACCAAACTTTACAGTTTTATTCTCATCTATAAGGTTTGTTAATATATCATGGTCTGATTTATTGAACATTTTATTCCTGAAAAAATCTGTTTTCTAGTGACTGACAGTATTTTCTGATTTATGATGTGATACAAAAAGAGAAATCCACAACCCCCTCTGCAAAAAAGTTCACTAATATATCAACAAAATGAAACATGAATTTTGAACCTGTCTTCTTCAGATTCCTGTTCTGCAAATTACAATTCCATTAGATATTGTTTAATTCGCATATTCGAACATTGCATTTCAGAACTTGTAATATAGAAATGTTTGCAATTCTCTAATGTAATCAGTTAACTGGGGCGGTGTTGCCCTCTTCACATGCAGAGCTATTTCTTCCTGACATGACTCTTACAGTCGGCATGAACAGAAGTTGCGCTGGTCTTTTCTTCCCTATTGTGCTGTATATATCCGAGTGAATCGCTTCAGGAACAAGAACAAATGTGGTGACCGGTGGCCCCGCCCTCATCATCAGAGAAGAGATGAAGTTATTCTAATAACACATGAATAATGATAAATCATTTATAATAAACACTACAGTATTCCATACTAAAATTTGGATGTGATCAATCACTATACAATTTTCAATTGGAGACATGATTCTTTCTTTATTTAGTGATTCCTTTTTCATTCATAAATGAATTGACTCCAATAAACCCTGTTTATTTAGACCACATGAAGCACATTTTAAGTCCAGAAAATGAAAAGCGTGTTTTATTCTATTCCTGTGTGGCCGAACATCTGAAAACACACACACACACACACACACACACACACACACACACACACACACACACACACACACACACACACACACACACACACACACACACACACACACGCACACACACACACACACACACACACACACACATGTTGGTCTATGTGGTTTACAGGGACTCTCCAGGCGTAATGGTTTTTATACTGTACAAACCGTATTTACTATCCCCTTACACTGCCCCTGCCCCTAAACCTACCCATCACACACACACACACACACACACACACACACACACACACACACACACACTGCCCCTAAACCTACCCATCACAGGAAACATTCTGCATTTTTACTTTCTCAAAAAAACATCATTTAGTGTGTTTTTAAGGCCATTTGAATTATGAGGACATTTGATATGTCCTCATAAACCACATTTATAGTGTAATACCAGTGTAATACCCATGTAGTTATACAAATTTTTGTCCTCATAAACCACATAAACAGGCTCTCACACACACACACACACACACACACACACACACACACACACACACACACACACACATTTGTTTTTGTGAAATGTGGGGACATTCCATATAGGCGTAATGATTTTTATGCTGTACAAACCGTATTTTATATCCCCTTACACTGCCCCTAAACCTACCCATCACACACACACACACACACACACACACACACACACACACACACACACACACACACACACACACACACACACACACACACACACACACACACACACACACACACACACACACACACATTCTGCATTTTTACTTTCTCATAAAAACTCCTCCTGTGTGATTTATAAGCCTTTTGTAAAGTGGGGCCATGGGTAATGTCCTCATATTTCACCCTGTAATACCTGTGTCATACCCATGGCATTATACACATTTTTGTCCTCATATGTCACAAAAACATGCCGCCCCCCCCCCCCCCCCCCCCACACACACACACACACACACACACAGCATTAGATAGACGGAGAGGGAGAGAGAAGAGTGATGTGAGGAGAGATAGTAGCGAGTGATGAGGAATAAAGTGTGCAGTGAGACGGCGTCCCATGACAGACCGAGCGAGTGTGTGACCGCAGAGATCTCAGCACGGGCCAATGAGGGACGGAGGGGGGCCTGGACCCCGAATCAAAGGCTGCCTCGCTCGCTCTCGCTGGGCCTGTTGACTCCATCTTCCCATGCTCAGCTTCTTCTGAAGGACCGCGCGTCCGTCCCCGCTGAGCTGCACGTTATTCACTAGAGGATCCTTGATGCAGATTCATCAGATCCTGCTGCGGTTTGCACAGAAAGACAAACTTAGATATCAGAGCTGGACAGTAACTAAGCGCATTTACGTGAGTGCACTTTTTGAGTATCTGTACTTTACACTCTTAGAAGAAAATGTTCTATTTGGGACCCCTAAAAGTTTCTATATAGAACCCATTTTAAGTGCCAAAAGGGTTCTTTCTTGTCATTATAGAACCTTTTTAGCATAAAAGGTTCTTTGGAGTAACAACTCCAAGGTAAAGGGTTCTATACACTATACAAAATGCTGGGTTAAAAACAACTCAAATTGGGTTGAAAATGGACTAACCCAGCAATTGGGTTGTTTTAACCCAACGGTTGAGTTGTTTTAACTCTGCAATTGAGTTGTTTTAACCCAGCGGTTTGGTTAAGTGTTGCTTAAGACAACCCAATTGCTGGGTTAAAACAACTCAACCGTTGGGTTAAAACAACCCAATTGCTGGGTTAGTCAATTTTCAATCCAACTTGGGTCGTTTTTTGTCCAGCATTTTTTTTAGAGTGTAATTTTGGCTCTTAAAAAGGGTTCTATATAGAAACGTTTAGGGGTTCCAGATACGTAGCGCTGATAGAACTTTTCTTACTTGAGTATTATTTTTTCTGGACTTCACTACTTTTGAAAGACAAATATCTTACTTTTTACTCCACTACATTTCCACAAATTGTCCTTCAAGCACCTCATTACGACCTATATTTACGTTTTAAGGTCACGCGCCCTTTAGATGGCGAGAAAATAAGGATATAGTCGTGTTACGTCTGACAGTCTATGACTGTCGAAATGCGTGTTCGTTTTTAATGCATTGTGTGGACTTTTTACCACCATTACCATTTAAATTTATTTAAAAAAAAATATTTACAGCAACACCTCCCGCATCCCTAAACCTACCCAGTGATTTGCAGTGCATACACACTTTATGAGCATGTGTTCCCTGAGATCGATCTCACGATCGCATGATCACATACTGTTGTAAATTGCATTGCATTGTCAACTGAGCGATGCAAAACCTGAAATATTAGGCAGATACAAGGGGAAAAATGTAACAGCTTAAATAAAGCTTTATATGATATGCGATAATGCTTTAACTTGGCATGCTTTTTGTATTCACAGCATTTAGTAATCATCATAAATTAGGTATTATTCGAAAGCGTAAGCATTCAAAATTCCTCCTGTGATAACAGTTTTTAAATTGAATTTGGGAAAAACACTTTAAAAGCAGCTCAATTTTGTGATATCTTGAAACACACCTTGGTTAGACATGTGGCTTTAATTTGATAGCAATTTATATAAAATAAACTGTTTAGTTCAGCGCATTTGCTTTACAGTAAACCTAAACTTCTATTATGAAGTGCTTTTACTTCAATAATGTCAGGTTGAGTATCTGTGTTTAAAAAAGAGACCAACCTCAGGTGTTTTTTCCAAAGCATTCATCAACCCTTTAACATGTTAAATCTATTTCAGTGTAATTGAAATGATCAGAATGATTCCCATTCTTATCTTGAGCTCTGGCTCTTCTTCCTCTTGACATTTTTAAGATGCACAAACTAATTCAAATTAGCAGTTCAGTATCTGCTATATACATATCTCATTGATTTATATTACAAGCATTGCATTTCTTGTAGACCATATAAATATCAGCATCAGCTCCAAATTGCATATTTTTGCTTAGTTTGACCCTATGAATAACGCTGAGGTGTTTTTTTTTTTCTCCCATATTCTCTCTATATGAGCCAAAAAAGCCAAATCAAATATGATACGCAACAAAAACCACATGCTAACCCAGAAAACCTGTAACTTGCTCTAAAAGAAATGGACCCGTTTGCTCTTTCTCGCTGGCTGGCCAGTGCAGGGAGTCCCACTTTGATCCAAAGCCGCCTCCTCCATCCCGTCCCGCAGCAGGAGGCTCAATTTGCTGGAGATTATCGGAAAGCTTTGGTGGAGCCAGAGGCCTGTTAACCGCCCGTCTCTCACTGCAGACCAGCCAGGAAGAGAAAATGGCCGCCAAACCCTGGCTCTGTCCGACCGTCTCACTTCACCCTCTTTCAAAGACCCATTTCCATTTTCTCTTGACCTCATTTCCTTTGCTCAAATTAATTTCTTAAATTATACAAGTGCATCAGCCACAGTCAGTCTTCAGAGAGGTCTCGATAGCGTTAACATCAGCCCCGAGTGAATACCCAACGATTGTAAGATATCAGCGATGGATGGATGGATGGATGGATGGATGGATGGATGGATGGATGGATGGATGGATGGATGGATGGATGGATGGATGGATGGATGGATGGTAGGATGGATGGATGGATGGTAGGATGGATGGATGGTAGGATGGATGGATGGATGGATGGTAGGATGGATGGATGGATGCCCCGTGTCATTACGCAATGATTGTAAGATATCAGCGGCCCCTCGACTTCAAACCCCCTTTTTGGTGTGATAACTTAAGGCCAACAGCAAACAAGCCCTCAGCTACGAAACACTGCGAGCGTCCAGCTTCATTACACCTTCTCCAGACGTGTTCAAGGCTTTATTGACCGCTTCATCATGCTGGTAAAAGCCATGGATTAGCTCCCACTTCGGCTCACGCCGGGTCCTCAATCTCTAGTGGCCATTAGAGGCTTCCTGGATACAGAGGCAAAGATTTTCACTTGGCTTAAAAGGAATAGTTCACCTAAAAATGAAAATTGTGCCATCATTTACTGACTCTCATGTCGATTCCAAGCCTGTAGACCGTTTTTTTTTTTCTTCAGTGCAACACATTTTTAAAGAAACAAAAAGCAATGAAAGCCCCAAAAAAAGCCCCATGCACTGCAAGTGGTCCATATGAATCATGCACTACATTCAAAATGTTCAATTACTTCAGATTCAGTGCAAATTACGCTCAGTAGAGTATCTGTTAGTGTTTATTAATAAAAAACACAGATGATCACTTGTTGATGGATGGATGGATGGAGGGATGGATGGATGGATGGATGGATGGATGGATGGAGGGATGGATGGACAGTGTGAACGATATAACGATGGCTGGATGTTGACGCCGGCGTTCATTGGTCTCTGACGGTGAGTCTGTAGCGCTGTAACTCTCGTCTGTTCCTGATGTAATTCATCCGCTTATATTATTTTCATGCTGAAGTTTGTTGTGATGTGATGCAATCATTTCGCAGAGATTTCATTTTCTAAAAGTCTCGTTTTACTTGAGCGCTTGTAAAGATATGCCTGCCAAATGTGTCGGCATCAGTTTAGCTGTTTTCCTTAAAGGGATGGTTCACTTTAAAATGAAAACTCTGTCATCCTTTACTCGTCCTCAAGTTGTTTCAAACCTGTATGAGTTTCTTTCTTCAGCTGAACACAAGGGAAGATATTTTGAAGAATGTCAGTAACCGAACAGTGAACTGGAGCCATTGACTTCTAGAGTATTTTTTTTTTCCTACTCTAGAAGTCAATGGCTCCAGTTAACTGTTACTGACATTCTTCAAACTATCTTCCCTTGAGTTCAGCTGAAGAAAGAAACTCATACAGGTTTGAAACAACTTGAGGACGAGTAAAGGATGACAGAGTTTTCATTTTAAAGTGAACCATCCCTTTAAACAGGACCTACGTTAGTGTGGCATTGAGAAGGCTAGCGGCTCTCCTCTCCTCTTTTCCTCTCCATCGCTCTTCCTCTCTTCCGCCAGCACTGCTCTGATCATGTGCGGCGGCTCTGATGGTCCTGGCTCATCGTTACACTATGAATTAAACCACTGGGCTGAACTTAATGGGCTGAGAAATGGCAGGCTGACTCTTTACATGGGCTAATTGTTTTTCAAGCATGCTTAGCACACGGAGAGGGACAAATGCTTTTATCAGCCTAAACTACAACAGGAGCGAATGCGTAATGGGATCCGGAGAGCCGACACATTTTTCCATCCGTAATCTCCGAGATGTGCATGTCCTACGACTCTCTGCGATGTCCTTGAACATAAATAATGAGCATTCTTCAAACAACCGCATCTCAGGACTGCAATATTTCAGCCTGACCCAGTTTGCAATGATCTCATAATGCATCTGCTGATAGAATGAACTGGAATAGCCAGAGCTTAAGCAGCAGGGCAGAGGCAGCCTTTAACCTTTAAAGCTTCTCAATCGGCTGTTTGAGGCGTTTATTACATCTGTGCCCATGGAAAGAGCTGGCCAGGATTAATGTGCTAGACAAGGAGATGCTGGACCAATTTGTGGTCATGGGAGGTTCAATCATGAAACGGTTTCGTATCAGTGTAGAACTTTTTAGGATCGTGAGAAACCTAAATCATGGAGACGTGATGACGGAAGATGAACATATTCAAGAGTCTAGGATGGAGACTAAAGGTCTGATATTCTCGTTTCCAACCACAAAGAGTGCTTTGATTTGTCACTGGATCATTTAGCTGGATGTTCAATCAAAATAAATACAATAAATAATAATAATAATAATAATGATGATGATGATGATGATGATGATGATGTTATTTTTATGATCAATGGCATAATGTCATAAGTAAATGCCATTAATACTAATAATATATTGACACCATTTGTATGTATAAGTAATAATAATAATAATAATAATAATAATAATAATAATAATAATTATTATTATTATTATTATTATTATTATTGTTATTGTTGTTATTATTATTATTATTATTATTATTATTATTATTATTATTATTATTATTATTATTATTATTATTATTATTATTATCCTGTCCTCCCCTCTTTGCCTTCTCATTAAAAGGGGAAAAAAGACAATATTATATTATACTTTAATAACACAAAATGATTTAGTTTAAATGATCATAAATGCAAACATTTTCATTGATAAAATACAGTATTTTACAGTAAAAAAGCAGATGAGTGGTCAGCTGTACAAACTACACATAAAAAGCGAAACAAAAACGGTGCAAAACAATATATTTTTCTTTGCAATTCATTAAACGTAAAGGAAAAAGTTGAGTGTGTGCGTGTGCGTGTGTGTGTGTGTGTGTGTGTGTGTGTGTGTGTGTGTGTGTGTGTGTGTGTGTGTGTGTGTGTGTGTGTAAGTGTTTCTGTGGCTCGACCACAGGTCATGGGTTTGAATGAACTCAATGCAGCGGCTAAAAGAGACAGCTGCGTAAACGCACGCTCTTCAGCCGCTGTAGCTCAAATGGTTTAGAAAGAATGATTTTTAGCAGGAATATTGCTAAAGCGTTGAACCAGCCAACAAGCCACAATCTCATTAATTGCTATAAATTCATCCCCTCTGACCCTCAGTCAGTCAGTAATTCTGCATGCATGTCGCTCGTCCAGAGGCAATTAAACCACTAATGGGAAAAGCCACTAATTCCTGAGCTCGTTTGACTAAAAGCCTGGGCTGTAACAATAAATGAAATGGCGGATGACTGCGACCTTCGGGGAAAAATCCAAGGTTGATGGGTTTAAACGTCTAAATATTAATGAAGGGACTACCAGTGTATACTGTTCAACTATACTCTCAAACGCTGGGTTAAAAACAACCTGAGTTGGGTTGAAAATGGTCAAACCCAGAAATTGGGTTGTGTGAACCCAGGGAATGGACCCATTCAAACAACCCAATTCCTGGGTTTGTCCATTTTCAACCCAACTCGGGTTGTTTTTAACCCAGCAGTTATTAGAGTGTATGTGGTTTTAGCAGAATGATTATTAGATTTATCATATGACTAGTGTATTTTTCATCAATAGCTCGCTGTATCCGCGGTTATTATCACTTTACATTTAAATCCTATCACAGTTCTTCTCAATCACTTTGGCACATTATTTGAAGCGGTCGTACCTTTCTCTCAACTGTAAGCTCAATACTCACAGATGTTTGCTGTAGATGTTTATTCATACGGAAATATTTCTCTTCTAACTTTATCTGTTTATACAATAATATCAGTTTTGTCTCTGAATGCTCTTGTGGAGCTTTTACTGTAAATACAGATTCAGACTGACTGGGAAAAGTTAATAGTGCACAAAAATTAAATCAAATGAACCTGTGTATTTATACAGTACACTTATTTTTGGAAGAAATGTGGGTGACACTTTAGAATAATGTTCATTAGTTAACATGGACTAATTTGGACAATGGACTGTATTTTTTATTAACTAACGTTAACAAACATGAACAAATACAGCAACAAATGCACTGCTCATGGTTAGTTCATGTTAGTCAATACATTAACTAATGTTAACTGATGACCATTATTCTAAAGTGTTACCGAAACTTTAGAATAATCTCTCTAACACATACAGTGCATCGTCTTATCTTCCTATTGCTCTTCATGACAAGAATTTTCTGTTTACATGCAACACTGCTATATTTATATTTGTTACATATAGTCCATATATATATAATGATGTGTGTGTGTGTGTGTGTGTGTGTGTGTGTGTGTGTGTGTGCGTGCGTGCGTGCGTGCGTGCGTGCGCGCGCGCGCGCGATCACTGAATGGATTATTTTGCGTGTGATGTGACGGCTCGGTATGAAGAGTTTGACGGTTTCACTGAGCATCAACTCATCAGGTTTGATCATGTGCATTAAGTCATTCTGCAAATTGAACTATTTTGCACACATGCCAAAACAAAGGCAAGAAATTCTAATCTGATGAGAAAAAAAATTCAGTGATCTGAACTTATCTGATCTCATTCGAGAATTGAGCGATTGAGAAAAACTGTCCAAACACGAGCTGTGTTGCTGTTTGTCAGTGTAATGCTTTGGAAAAAAAAAATCATCATGCATTACAACAAAAGCATGGCTTGCTTCAACAAGAGCATGAATCTGTGCCGGGAACACACTCTCTCCTATGGAGAATAATGCATCGCTTACATTTGGCAATTCATTAAATTCTGCCTTAATAAGCTTTGATGTATATGCCACAACATTATCTCTCCCAATCGTTATGTAAATTACAGAAACCTCTTCTACTTAACATATCAGTCCAAAGAGATCAATGTCTCACGTCTCGCCGTGTGGAAACTAAAGCAGGAGGCTGCTCTCGGTTTAGTGCAGATGTGGTCCAGAAATGCCTTTTGTCTGAGTGTTTTTTTGGTTTTTATATTTTTCATTAGTTTTTAGAAAATGCTCCAGCTTCATTAGTGGCTTGTGATTGCTGGCGTATTGAGATGCGCTGAGACGGTTATGAACGGTGCAGCGTTCGTGCTGATATTTCTTCTGATCGTCCTGTTTCTCAGAGCTGGCTTTAGTCGGTGTTCTGCTCATATTTCACTGGTGGTTTGTAAAGCAGACGTGATGAGAAACCGTCACTGAAGAAGACTGAGTCCCGCTCGACGTCGCTAAAACTGGATCTGATCTGCGTGTTCTGCTCCTTACATTCCTTATAGAAATCTTATGAAACTGCATTGCCAATATAGACTGAAAATCGTGTTTTTCTCCTGGTTTAAAGTCATTGATTTGGGCTAAAAAGTTAGTTTAGTTAGTTTGGCTAAGTAATTTTTTTTTTTTTTAATTTTACCGGTAAACTTTTAAAAATAAAGGTTCTTAAATGTTCTTTGGCAGGGTGCCTGGTTCCATGAAGAACCTTTAATATCCAAAGAACCTTTACATTGCACAACAACACAAGTTCTTTGTAGAGCAAAAAGGTTCTTTAGACTATAAAGGTTAGGGAAAAAAATGGTTATTTAAAGAACCTTTTACAAAACGGTTCTTCTATGGCATCACTGTGAAACCCCATTATTGGTCCTCTCTGGCAGCTGTAATTTTAAGGGTGTATCAGGGTCTATTTTGTGCAAAAAACATTTAATGAACACTTTGATGAACCAAGATCTTGAGCTGTTTTCTGTTCACAATACGTTATTTGTAGCGCCAGCCATAAACTTTGTGCTTTTTTTGCGTCTGATATGAAACAAAGTCTCAGCTTTCTGTCAATTTTATAAGGAAGTTCAAGCAATGAATGTGTGTTTGTGGTTCCAGTGGCATGCGAATCGATCGTCTCTTCCACTTCAGTGAGAATTGTTTGCTATTCAAATCAACAATGGAGTTTTAAAAAATACGACAGATGGACCGATGACGCGGTTCAGGCTTTATTACGCTTATATGCGGAGGATGAAATCCAGCAGGAACTGGGAAGTCAAGCGCAGTCCTAAATCACCGGAATAATTTGCCTAATCTTCAAAGTGGAAGTTCCTGGGACAAATTGTTCTGGGTAATTTCAGCGGAAACGGGGCTAATGACTCACGAATGCTTATACAATGTTCAGGATAATGCCGGAAGTATTGTAATGTCAATGTGTCATGCAAAGAAAAGCAATTCATTCAAACTGTACTCTCACATAGCCATATATATATATATATAGTCTACAGTTTCAAATATAGTTTATAATCAAACCATCATAACAGTGTGCTTTTGATGACCTCCTCTGTCAACATGATGCCGGTGAAGCTCAGAGCTGAAGCAAACACATCCACATCTCTACGATCAGATGCTTTAACGGTGGTTTTCTCCCGTATTTCTTGTGTTTATTTTGTTATTGAGAGGAAAGTGTGCAGCACATATTCACATATTCATCTAACCGTGGCTCTCAGCAGCTGAACGCCGTCAGAATGTCCGTTAATAAGATATCATTGTGAAGCTATTTCCAACTTTTTTTTTTCTAAGTGAACAATGAAAAAGAAAAACTCTGCCGTCAGGGCCTTCAAACATGTTTTTGTACTTTACATTTGCACGATTATGAACAATAAGCAGTGTTGCGATTCACTTAATGGCCACAGATGGCGCTAATGACAAGCGTTTCTGAACGCTTCAGTTTTGCTTTTGGTTTCTGACTAAATAAGGACTTGATTGTTGGTGTTTCAGTAAAAAAATTTTTTTAATCAAATAAAAAAATGAAAGAAAAAAGGTTGGACTTGATTGCATTCATCTGGATTCATCTAGCATTACAAACACTGTAAAAAAAGAAAGAAAAAAGGTTACTTTATTTTAAGGTTCAGTTATTCATTATTAACTAGTTGCTTATGATCATGCATATTACTATGATATTGTCTGTTTATTAGCACTTATAAAGCTCATATTAATGCCTTATTCTGCATGAGCTTATTCTACATCCCTTAATCCGACCCAATACCTAAACTTAAACGCTACAAAAACTACCTTACTAACTATTAATAAGCAGTAAATTAGGAGTTTATTGAGGACAAAGTCCTAATTAATAGTGAATATGTGTTTAACATAAAGTCTTACCAAAAAAAAAAGATACATTGCTGTCACTGCGGCGGTACCCTAAGGTACAAAAATGAAAAGGTACTAATAAGTAAGGGATAATGTCCACCCAGCCGGTTGTTATCTCAGAATAAACCCCTCCAGAGTGATCAGGACCCCGACGCGAAGCGGAGCGTCACACTGAAGGGGTTTATTCTGCGATAACAACCGGCTGCGTGTACATTATTCAGAGTTATATTTAAAAAGTCCAGGCTAACGTTAATCCCAGCAGTAGTTGGAGCTGTTTCTGAAGTCCATTAAATGCAGCTGTCCGTCAAATAACGTGCTCCACACGACTCCGATGGGTTAATAGAGCCTTCTGATTCCAATCGATGCGTTTGTGTCGGAAAAATATCCATATTTAAAACTTTAAAGGAAACCCGCCTTGAAGTCTTCCATTGTAACCCACGGCTGTTTAAGCCACAAGATGGCGCCAGCGTTAAGCACAGAAGTAGAACCGGTCAAGATAACTCGCAGTACCCGGATGAGCGGGTGTTATCTGGAAATAACACACCGCTGGAATGGGCGATTGACCAATCAGAATCAAGTATTTCACAGAGCCGTGTAATAAATACCTTTAAGGTTCTACTATGTACCTTTAAGATACTAATACGCACTCTTAAAGTACTGATATGTACCATTTAGGGATGAGTAAGGTACAAAGATGTACCTTTTCACTTTTGTACCTTAGGGTACCGCCCCAGTGACAGCACTGTACCTTTTTTTCTGAGAGTAACACCATACATTGTTTCTTTAACTTTAGAAGATAACGTGTTAACTTTGCCAGCCCTAAAAAGCATTTAACTCAACTAATTTACAGAAGCAGAAATTGAGTTAATCAGAAATTAGATTACACATGAAACATGTGAAATCATGTTCATTGACTCTCTCCAGGAAGTCATAATTTGTCCAGATGGATGCAGGAAATCTCCTAATTTACTAAAATGGGATCCATAACGAGTCCGCCAGAGAAAGTCTTTCACACAGCGCCTTACCTTGACATAAACTCGCTCGCTCGCCGGCCGCCGTGTTGTGGATGTGTCTCCAACACTTTTCTGCACCAGCACTAATTGATGCCTCCGGCAGAGGAAAACAAAATGTGTCTCTCTCTCTGACAGCTCAGTAAGAGGACTCGTGCTCTTAAAGATGCTCCTGCGGGGACTTTCACTCGGACAGATGATTTAGCCCGAGCGGACAGGCCAGGGACAGTAAGGCTCAGGAGAAACACTCACTAAATTAAACGGATGAAGTATAATGGCCTTGTTTACTGTAACTGGATGAGAGCTAATACATGTTCACTCTATAAGAATAGCAGGACAGCAGACAGTAAATACACACAATTACCACGTGTTAGCAATATGGGGTTGGATTTATGGCCGATCAACTAAAACTAAAACTGTTAACTAAAATTGTTTAACACAATAATATTTACAATGATTTAATAATGTATACATACATTATTAATAAATGCACACACACACACAACAACAAAACAAAACAAAACAAAAAATAATTTTGGCATTTACTCCCTTTCGAGTGCCGTGGGCAAAGCATGCTGGGAAATTTAAAAAAATCTCAGCCCTGTTTCAGTTAAACTTAAGTTCGTCTGAAAGAAAGAAAATGAGCTCATACGACTCCAAACAGAAACAGTTCAGTTTACTTGAAATAAGTCAGTGCTGTGAACTGAAACCGTTCGTTTAACTGATTTTATTGGTATAATACAAGTTTGTCCTTCTCCAACCAGTTCAGTATTTTGAGCGTTGGGGTTTACAGTGGCCAAAAGTGATGTCCGGCCAAGGGAAATTGAGATCTTCATACTTTATTTGAATATTATTCAAACTTTTTTTTTTGTGAGCATAATGCATAGATTGTGCTTGGAGTCGATTGTTTTATTTGGGATTATAGTGCAATGAAGCATGCCTAATTGCTAGTATTATTTTTGGACAGGCTGTCATACAAAAAAACATGCAAAAACAAGAGAAAACCAACGAAATATTAATAATAAAGCTGACAGGAAAATGCATGCCAATGCATATTGTAGTCAATGTATGCCAGGGTCGTAACCGCCATAGGCGTTGAGGGGGACAAGTACAACCCAATCGTTAGAAATGGTCAAATTGTCCCACAGTATTTGATATGTCTTATTTCTGCTCTCCATTACACACCGCTCTGTTGTTAGGATGTCAAAATGACGGCCAATCAGATCAAAGAATGCGAGGCTTAATGTTCACTGAAGATGAGTATGAATCCCAACACAACACTTTTATGTTTTACAGTGAAAGTGTGTAAGCGTGGTAAGACATAAGTAGCTAAACATTTCATATTGGACAGCTGAGTACTCACAGTTACATATAGTGATGCAAACAACTTTTTTTTATATAATTTCACCATTTTGTATTGCAATTTAAGGATGTCATTCATAACTGAATGTGACGAGACAAGAAAGGTTTTTTTTTTGTTTACATTTCTGACATACTAACGAGAGGGAATGTGTGCATATTATTAAATAAAATATTAAAGGGTGTACATGGGAAAATGCTATAATTAGACTATGCTATAATTTATTTTACTGTTCTTATTTCTTCGTTGTTCCCTTTTATTCCTTTAAATATTTAATTAAATTGATTTGTGCATTTTCCTGTCAGCTTTTCTATGCATGCTTTGCATTGTATAATAAAATCTATATCTGCAGTATCATTGTTTAAGTTTGCCTTATTTTGCCTAATCATTTTGTCAGATAAACACCAGAACCAAGCTAACAAGTTTTCATTATAGTGTCACATTTCATATTTTTCTCACACTTATAAATGAGTTTAAACATTCAGATATCATAATATGAGGATGGATGCTCTCATATCGTCACTGTCTCAGGGAATAAAAGAAGCTGCAAAAGCCCCAAAATTGTAAATAAACAATCATATGTGGCCACACACACATCCATTTGTCATTGTTGGCCAATCAAAGGAGCTGATGGGCTCCTCGAGCGCAGTGACACCTCACCATTAATGCTGCAAGATTTGATTGACAGGTGGCAATATCGGCCGGCAGCGTCCTCAAGGTTGCTTTGACTTTGAGGTTATGGCGTGGTGGATATTTGTTTAGCAATGGCATGGGGAAGATTGAGGTGTCGCTGCAGGGAACTGCGTCTGTATGATGCAATAAGTCGTGCAATTAGGTAAACACAGCGGCATGCACAACCTATCCCTATCATTTTTAAACCAAAACCTGTCTTCAACTTTAATGAATATGTATGGCTTGTGCACTTCCACACCGAAAGTGAAATTCCTGCCACAAAACAATGTTGTTTATCCGTTACGGATGTGTCGTCGCACACAGAGAAAAAGCAATTTTGAGCGACAGTCAGACTTGTCACGCAATCTATAGCTTTTTTGTAAATAACCAGACTTTTTCCACACACATAAAACAAGCTAAGCAAATCAATATGAGCTGCTATTCCATTCACAAAGAGCCTCTTTTATGGAAACCTTGGGCAAGCACAGGCTATAGTATTGATCTCTGACTGAACAACACTGCTGAATAACCTTGAGCGGGCAACAAATAAACTTTCTAGGGATGCCGAGAGCTGCTCAACGATCTCTGTTGTTAAAAACATTACGTTACTTTGGGTCCCGCTGAACCTTTTGTTAAAGAACGCTACTGGAGTTCCTGTCTGAAATCTGACAATACGAGAATCGTAATGGGAGCCAATTAAACTGTTCAAGCCTGGCCTGCATACGGTAAACAGGACATCTCGTCTCGAATACACTCTTAGAAAAAAGCTTCAAAGGGGTTCCATTAGAACTCTAGGGTTCTTGCCAAAAAGGTTCTATTTAAGGCTATTAGTTAAGGAAATATGACTGGAAAAGCATATCCATAATTATCATGATATATTTATTTATTTCTTTCAATTTTAAAGGCAGATTTTTGCTCTTAAGTAAGCAGATTGTTAATTGTGATTTTCAACTATTCTTTATTGTCAGAACATGACAAAACACATTATCCTTTTCCAGTCATATTTCCTTAACTAATCAGAATTCCAAGGAGTAAAGTCAGAATTCCGAGATAAAAAAAAATGAATTCCAAGGAGTAAAGTCAGAATTCCGAGATAAAAAAAACAGAATTCTGAGGTGAAAAGTCAGAATTCCAAAGTGTAAAGTCAGAATTTCGAGATTTAAAAAATCTGAATTTCGAGTTGTAAAATCAGAATTCCGAGGTGAAAAGTCAGAATTCCGAGGTGAAAAGTCAGAATTCCGAGATAAAAAAATTGAATTCCAAGGAGTAAAGTCAGAATTCCGAGATAAAAAAAAAACAGAATTCTGAAGGGGGTCGCACACCGGACGCGGAGCTCGGCGGCGCGCCGCGCAGCGTCTCAGGTATCGCACACCAGACGCGCACATTTTAAAAGGCTACGTTTATTATACATTTCCTCAAAATATGTTTAGACTTTATTCAAGCTGTTGAACTCAGAATGTAAAACAAATGTGTCTTGTAGCAAAGGTTGAAATCAGTATACCTTAACGATAATATACTTTTAATATAAAGCCTTGAAATGGCGCTCTGTGGCGCGGCAGGATTTAGAACAACTTCCTGAGTCGCCGCGGACAGGTGCCGAATGCCGCCACCGGTGTGCGTACACTCATTGAAAACAACGTGTTCGAATTTTAAAGACGCGGCGCGCCGCCGAGCTCCGCGTCCGGTGTGCAACCCCCTTGAGGTGAAAAGTCAGAATTCCAAAGTGTAAAGTCAGAATTTCGAGATTTAAAAAATCTGAATTCCGAGGTGTAAAATCAGAATTCCGAGGTGAAAAGTCAGAATTTGCGAGGTGAAAAGTCAGAATTCTAAAGTGTGAAGTCAGAATTCCGAGGTGAAAAAGTAAGAATTCCAAGGTGTGAAATCAGAATTCTGAGGTGTACAGTCAGAATTCTGAGGTGTGAAATCAGAATTCTGAGGTGTAAAGTCAGAATTCTGAGGTGTGAAATCAGAATTCCGAGGTGTAAAATCAGAATTCCGAGATAAAAAAGTCAGAATTCCGAGGTGTAAAGTCAGAATTCCGAGGTGTAAAATCAGAATTCCGAGATAAAAAAAAGTCAGAATTCCGAGGTGTAAAATCAGAATTCCGAGATAAAAAAGTCAGAATTCCGAGGTGTAAAGTCAGAATTCCGAGGTGTAAAATCAGAATTCCGTGATAAAAAAAAGTCAGAATTCCGAGGTGTAAAGTCAGAATTCCGAGATAAAAAAGTCAGAATTCCGAGGTGTAAAGTCAGAATTCCGAGGTGTAAAATCAGAATTCCGTGATAAAAAAAAGTCAGAATTCCGAGGTGTAAAATCAGAATTCCGAGATAAAAAAAAGTCAGAATTCCGAGGTGTAAAATCAGAATTCCGAGATAAAAAAGTCAGAATTCCGAGGTGTAAAATCAGAATTCCGTGATAAAAAAAAGTCAGAATTCCGAGGTGTAAAGTCAGAATTCCGAGATAAAAAAGTCAGAATTCCGAGGTGTAAAGTCAGAATTCCGAGGTGTAAAATCAGAATTCCGTGATAAAAAAAAGTCAGAATTCCGAGGTGTAAAATCAGAATTCCGAGATAAAAAAAAGTCAGAATTCCGAGGTGTAAAATCAGAATTCCGAGATAAAAAAGTCAGAATTCCGAGGTGTAAAGTCAGAATTCCGAGGTGTAAAATCAGAATTCCGTGATAAAAAAAAGTCAGAATTCCGAGGTGTAAAATCAGAATTCCGAGATAAAAAAGTCAGAATTCCGAGGTGTAAAGTCAGAATTCTGAGGTGTGAAATCAGAATTCCGAGGTGTAAAATCAGAATTCCGAGATAAAAAAGTCAGAATTCCGAGGTGTAAAGTCAGAATTCCGAGGTGTAAAATCAGAATTCCGAGATAAAAAAAAGTCAGAATTCCGAGGTGTAAAATCAGAATTCCGAGATAAAAAAGTCAGAATTCCGAGGTGTAAAGTCAGAATTCCGAGGTGTAAAATCAGAATTCCGTGATAAAAAAAAGTCAGAATTCCGAGGTGTAAAATCAGAATTCCGAGATAAAAAAGTCAGAATTCCGAGGTGTAAAGTCAGAATTCTGAGGTGTGAAATCAGAATTCCGAGGTGTAAAATCAGAATTCCGAGATAAAAAAGTCAGAATTCCGAGGTGTAAAGTCAGAATTCCGAGGTGTAAAATCAGAATTCCGAGATAAAAAAGTCAGAATTCCGAGGTGTAAAGTCAGAATTCCGAGGTGTAAAGTCAGAATTCTGAGGTGCAAAGTCAGAATTCCGAGGTGTAAAGTCAGAATTCCGAGGTGTAAAGTCAGAATTCTGAGGTGCAAAGTCAGAATTCCGAGGTGTAAAGTCAGAATTTTGAGATTTAAAGAAACAGAATTCTGAGATAAAAAAGTCAGAATTCCGAGGTGTAAAGTCAGAATTCTGTTTTTTCTTTTTTTTTCTTTAAGACTAGTCCTAACTTTTTTTTTAAAAGTTACATAAAATGGTAGATCTGTTCAATTTGAATTATAAAAGTAAGACTGATTGCATTTTGACTAATTGCTAGGTGGACAAATTATTACTTAAGAAACAGTCTCAACATAGCGACTAAGATTATGCAACTAGCCCCAGATCACAATTTTTCACAGACCAGTTTTCATCAGCAGCATTGTTATTTAACATTTGAAGAATAGCAACACTGTTTTATGTTATGTACACCAAATTTGACAGACATCAATTCAAAACCAAATATCAATAGGAAAAATATATGTTCCTATTGCAAAAAGATTCCAAAATGTTTGTTCTGTTGAATGTTTGATTAGCTTTAATGACACAGACAGTCTATATATTAAGCCCTACTGTAACGCAAGGATCTAATATAATGTTACACATCAGATGTTTTACCCCAACAGTTAACCAAACATTGAGGTGTAGATGGACTCGGTCTTCTCATCTGTGTCTGATCATCTCTGAATCTGACCTGGAGTCAGTCTTTCACAAACACATGATTTTATCAGCTTCTTGTTCAAAATGTGTTTTTACCATATTCAAATGTTGATAAAAAAGGAATGCATGAAGCTAGAATAAAACGTTTTATTATTATTTTTAAAGAAGAGGGTCAGATCTTTCTTTCGATATATTGCATGCTCATATTAATAAAACAAAATATTCAATGGGCTATAAAACATTTTGTGAAAATTGTCAAAAACCCTGGCGGCTGGAAACTTTTTTTTAAAAAACGCTGGCGGGGAAAGAGTTAACTGACAACTAGCGCTCACGTGAGGAAACAAGTAGCGTGAACACTGTCAGAAAATAAGGTACATTGCTCTTACTGGGGCGGTACCCTAATATACAAAACTGAAAAGGTACTAATATGCACTCTTAAAGTACTGATATGTACCTTTAAGGTACTAATATGCACTCTTAAAGTGTCTTAATATGTACCTTTTAAGGTACTAATTTGTACCATATAGGGGTAAGTAAGGTACAAAGATATACCTTTTCACTTTTGTACCTTAGGGTACCGCCCCAGTGACAGCACTGTACCTTTTTTTCTGAGAGTGAAGGGTTCCTCTGGGCAGTATTTTCTGACAGCCGTCGTGATATTACTCGACCCAGAGACCACGGCTATAAAGAGCAGCGAGGCGAGCGTCTCCTACTGAGTGGATTTGTTTTGCACGTCAGCTGGCCGCAAACCTCCGGCAGCCAACTGTAAAATGATCAATGCCAGCTCAGCCAATATGTGAGACACAGCCGTTTGGACGTGGACCATGCTGAGTCTGAGCCCATGCTTTTTTATATTTAACATTTTTAATGCGCTTTCATTGCGTTTGCTGTGGAACGCTTTAATCCGTGTGGCTTTCTGCATTGTGACTCTCTTTTATATTGTTTGTAATTCAAGGGAAGCCAGTTTGGTTCCTCTCAGCGGTTCGCTTGAAGAGACAAACATTCTGGGATGGAAAAAGAAGGGGGAAATAAAATACAAGGCAAAGCTGGGAAAGAAAGAAGGCTTCTGCCCAAAGGCATCATCTCAGTAAGAGGCATTAAGCTATTAAACACAGAGAACGGTTTTAGAGAAATGGCACACAAACGCTTGAAAGGACAAGCCAAACATTTGTTTGGCAGCGTTTTGTGAGATTGTCAGAATATCTGTCAGTAACGTCTCCCGCTCTAGGATGACTGACACAGTGCTGAGAAAATGCCTAATGGGTAGCTGAGAGTTCAAAAGGAACAGATATATGGTGGACCGGGTAATGGGGCATCGCTTTAAGAGCAGATGAAAAGAGACCTGGCTACTTGGACTGCTGAATGACAGAGACTCAACACAGAGACTCAACACAGAGACTCAACACAGAGACTCATGCTTCAACAAAGAGACTCAACACAGAGACTCAACACAGAGACTCGACACAGAGACTCGACACAGAGACTCGACACAGAGACTCGACACAGAGACTCGACACAGAGACTCAGCACAGAGACTCAGCAAAGAGACTCAACACAGAGACTCAACACAGAGACTCAACACAGAGACTCGACACAGAGACTCATGCTTCAACAAAGAGACTCGACACAGAGACTCGACACAGAGACTCGACACAGAGACTCGACACAGAGACTCAGCACAGAGACTCAACACAGAGACTCAGCACAGAGACTCAACACAGAGACTCAACACAGAGACACAACACAGAGACTCGACACAGAGACTCATGCTTCAACAAAGAGACTCAACACAGAGACTCAACACAGAGACTCAACACAGCACAGAGACTCGACACAGAGACTCAGCACAGAGACTCAGCACAGAGACTCAGCACAGAGACTCAACACAGAGACTCAACACAGAGACTCAACACAGAGACTCAACACAGAGACTCAACACAGAGACTCAACACAGAGACTCAACACAACACAGAGACTCGACACAGAGACTCATGCTTCAACAAAGAGACTCAACACAGAGACTCAACACAGAGACTCAACACAGAGACTCAACACAGCACAGAGACTCAGCACAGAGACTCAGCACAGAGACTCAACACAGAGACTCAACACAGAGACTCAACACAGAGACTCAACACAGAGACTCAACACAGAGACTCAACACAGAGACTCAACACAGAGACTCAACACAACAAAGAGACTCAACACAGAGACTCAACACAGAGACTCAACACAGAGACTCAACACAACACAGAGACTCGACACAGAGACTCAACACAGAGACTCAACACAGAGATTCATGCTTCAGCACAGCACAGAGATGAGACACTGGGAGAAAACACCCACGCATGCTAGAGGAGACTCAAAGATCCATTCAGCGGTGCTACATCGAGAGCGGCGATACATCGAGACAGCAGAAGGTGTGTGTCTTTCTGTGTGTTATGAGGGAGTCGTTGAATGATTCACTCAACCAATTGACCTGAAGAAAATATTGCTCAAAGTGTAGCTGTGGATCAAGCGCACAATGAAGAATCTACTTGGACAGTGATTTAATCTACTAATAAGCATAATAAACAGGAAATTAGAAAGGAAAACCACAATCACATTGACCTAAAATAAAGCTAGACAAAGTCAGACGGCTTGCTAGAAACTGAGGAGCTAATTAATGAGACACACCTGAACAAGGAGAACAAGGACTCTAATTAATCAGTAACCTAGGAGACAGATATGGTGGGAAAATGAGAGCTGAACAGAACATTCATTGAAAACAGATCAAAGACTAAACAGTGTCAAAATGTGCTTTATTGTGCAACCAATAAGATATTTTTTTTATTTCATTTCATTTCATTTTGTATTTAATTTAATTTAATTTAATTTAATTATATTTTTACTTAATTTCATTATTCTATATTTTATTTTATTTATTATTTTATTTTATTACAATCCATTTGAAAAGACCAGTAAAAAATATTTTTACATTTGTTTGTATTTGTCCAAGCCACATGATTGTTTATTTTAATACGGAGCTTTTAGGGCAATTCTCTGTTTGTAGCTTGTTATTATACTATTGTATTTTATTTTAAAATAAAGGCTTTTGCACCCTGCGACAGGGTTTCAATCAACATATTTTATCCAAATTTTGGGACAAAGAATGTTTGGTTTTTCCAGCTCGCAAGCGCAAGCCGAGTGTCGTTGCTAGACGACACTAGCTGCAAATGACATTTTCTGCCGCTAGATTTCTAGGCTACTGGACTGAAACACTGAGATACAAGGATTTTATTTTATTTTAATATATAAATGAGATGCCTTCTTACATCATAAAAGAAATATCCACTGCAAAAAAATATTGTTGGTTTAACTTAAAAACGTAAGTTACCTGGTTGCCTTAAAATGTTGAGTTCATTGAAATTGAAAATTTGATTTAATACAATGAAGGAAATTGGTTTAATCAAGAGAAACTCAAAAAAAATTGTATCTGAATCACAAAAATAAATAAAACATTTGATAAATCATACTAATTTGGCATGTTTCACTGCATTATTTCAAATCAAACACAATTACACAATATGCTTACACATTTTTGTTATACTATTTGAATAAAGGGTGATGTCAATTGTCAAAAATGTTCATTGTATTAACTAAAAAAATTAATTTCAATGAACTCAATTTTAAGGCAACCAGGTAACTTACTTTTTTTCTTTTTTTTACAGTGTGTTGATTCTCTTCATCTATGAACAGTCTTCCTTGTTCGTTCACGAACGATGAATCCCATTTTGTTTAGTCATCATAAATGAACTAAACGTCTCACTCAGTGTCGAAACCGTTCTCATTCATTCACGAGAATCGTTTAATTAGAAGCATTTTTCGTTCACCAACAATTAGCCAGTTTGCATTTGTTCACAAACTTAAGATCTCGATCAGTGAACGTGGTGGATTCGTTCAGTAGATCCAACCAATAAAGCACTTATGCTAGTCTTCAGAGCAGGAAAATCCACAAAACTGAGAGAGACTCAGTTCAGAAAAAAAGATTTGCTCATATTGCTCAAGCCCCATGAGTGCTTTCTGTAATCTATAACTAATGGCCCTTAGGGCCATTTTCTGTGTATTTTGAATAGCCAAAACACAAATCTACCTCTTGTTGTATTTGTGTAGGCTTCCTTATGTACACTGCACTTCCTGTAAACCTTCAACCTCCAAAGCGTGGTGTGTAGTAACTGCAGTGTGTCAAATAAACTAGGACACCTCCACCATCTTTTCAACAGATTAACTGTGCCCTAGTTTGTGCTGTGTGCAGCGGCTGACGGGAACATTGAGTTTTGGGGCTGTAATTTAGTGTGTGTGTGTGTGTGTGTGTGTGTGTGTGTGTGTGTGTGTGTGTGTGTGTGTGTGTGTGTGTGTGTGTGTAGGACGCGCTAGCATCTGTCCGTGCCATGTGAGGACGTTACTGATGTGTCCTCTGTGTATGAGGGAGACAAATGATGGTGGTCTGGAAAGAGAGGGAGGGTTTATCCACTTTCAGGTCACCTTACAAATTGCAAATAGTCTCATCGAGAGAATCCGAATCCTCCGTCCTCACTGATGCTGTGTTTATAGTTTAACTGGGCGCTGCTCACACCCTCAGGAGGACCGAAGCTCGTCTCACACACACATATCATCATTACAGAGTTAGGTCAAATACGATCACTAGGTTTAGTGTCAGAATACGGCAAGGTGATTTTTGTGAGATTTTTATTTTATTTTTTCTAATTTAAAATCACATTTGCTTTATGCCTGACTCTTTTTAGTGGTAGAGATTTAAAGAGGATGATTTTCAGGATGCTGTGCTCTTGTGTACCGATGGTAACAGTTCAGTCAACATATTGGGAAGGGGAGCGGGGCAATCTGGACTCAAGATAAACCAATTATTTACACCAAGATGAAAATCATTCAGTATGGCCAAACACTTTAATACTTCCTTTATTTTATTTTATTTTATTTTATTTTATTTTATTTTATTTTATTTTATTTTATTTTATTTTATTTTATTTTATTTTATTTTATCTACCTATCACTGTCCCATCCATCCATCCATCCATCCATCCATCCATTCATCCATCCATCCATCCATCCATCCATCCATCCATCATCTCTATCTATCTATCTATCTATCTATCTATCTATCTATCTATCTATCTATCTATCTATCTATCTATCTATCTATCTATCATCTATCTATCTATCTATCTATCTATCTATCTATCTATCTATCTATCTATCTATCTATCTATCTATCTATCTATCTATCTATTTATAATTTTAAACAAATAGTTTACACCAAGATGCAAATTAAATTTCTAAATTTCTAAATGTCTAAATTTCAAAAAAAGAAAAAAGAAAAAAAAAATCATTTAATTTCAAATCAACAGAAACAGCAATGAGAGACTTTGTTCCATTAAAATATTTATTTTATTATATTATTGTAGTTTAGTTAAGTTTATTTTTTGAAAAATCAATAATTGTTTTATTTATTTAATTGGTAACACTTTAGTATGTTAAACACATTTTCACTATTAATTAGGACTTTGTCCTCAATAAACTCCTAATTTACTGCTTATTAATAGTTAGTAAGGTAGTTTTTGTAGCGTTTAAGTTTAGGTATTGGGTCGGATTAAGGGATGTAGAATAAGCTCATGCAGAATAAGGCATTAATATGAGCTTTATAAGTGCTAATAAACAGACAATATCATAGGAATATGCATGATCATAAGACACTAGTTAATTATTAATAACTGAACCTTGAAATAAAGTGTTACCATTTAATTTTGTTTTGTTTATTTTATTTTTTAAATGTCTTCCCAAAACAATGACTGAGCTATTTGTAGATGTGACCTTAAATCTTTATGTTTTAGACTATATATCTCTATATTAATAACTGTCTGAGTAATTCTGAGTACTCAGCTGGAAACTCTCAAGTGTTGGCTTTCTAAATATATATTGGTTATGTGTATATTTAGAATACCGTATGAGCAGCTGTCTTTTTACTATGACTATGTCTAAATGCTCCATTTGCCAGGTGACAGGCAATGGGTTAAGCTTCCTTACGATCACTAGCCGACTAAACGTTCAGACAAACCAGTCAAGATTTAAAGTTCGCTCTACTGTCTCTGTAGTACAATTACACGGGACATACATTAAAGATTCATGTAGCATTAATGGACGTGTAAAAAGCCAAAGGGGAGATGAAGAGCATGCATCTCAAAAGGATGATAGGATGAAATATTTTGCAACATGGGATGTTTTGTTCATCCTATTGATTATTTTAGTACAGATTTGCTTTTCAAAATAGTTGGAGGGATGAATCTGATTTGATTGCATTGCATAAGTGAAGTGTGTAACACCGTGTCTTAACTACACATGTCGGGATAAGATTCCAGCGAAAAGCAACTTGTGGGTCCACACCAGGCGCGACGCAACTACGAGATGCAACAAATCAATCAAAAAAACACAACCAATCAGAACAGCGAGTGGGCGGGCTCGGCACCAGAGATTAATCAGCTTGACAGCACTTGCAAGGAATACGTCTACATGATCAAATATTACACCATTTAAACTACTAAAATACATACTGAGATACTAAAACAATCGTTGTCATAGAATATACTTGTTTGTTGTTCACAGTTTGAATACTTTTGTTTCAATATGTTTAATTTCAAGATCTGAGGTGAATTATCCTTTGCTGCTTTTAGTATGACAAAGCTGTGAGCGCTAAATGATACTCAAAGTAACATTACACACATTTAACATTAAATTAAGCACATAAACACTACCTGAGATTAACATTGCCATGTTTTGTGTTGTTGTTCCAGTCGCGACGTCGCACAAAAATAGAAACGTTTCTAAAATAGATTATTTGCGTGTCGCGGCTGGTTAGGACAAAAACTTGAATTAACATGGAAAAGATACCTTTTATCGCGTGTCGCGGCGGCACGGCGCGTGTAGTTGGGACACGGTGTAATTAATGTGGCACTTGCATCAGAATTGCATTAAACCTCCCGAACCCTCCACCCATTTAGCCATTGGTCGGACGCACAAATAGTCCCACCCCCAAATTCACACCACCAGTTGAGCCAGTTTGTCTAAAGGCTGCAACATACTCCGCAAGAACAGAGAAAAATGTTCTCGCTCCGAGGGGAAAATTACGTCATTTTGTTCTCGCAGCCCTGGTTTGAGAGTTCTCGCAGCTTGTTCTCGACACATCGCCTGAGCAGAACTTTTTTCTTGTGGGTGTCCGAGAACTATTGTGTGATTGGTCAGAGATTTAAAGTGGGCGTGGTTAATGTGGAGAAACGCAGATGATCGGCACCTGCTTTTCTCGTGAAGTATGAATGTACTGGCCAAAACGAACTTTGTTCTTGTTCTTGCCACCTCAAGAAAATGAACACATTTCTTTGTTCTTGCAGAGTATGTTCCAAGCTTAACAGAGAAAGCAGTTTTGAAAGGTTTCACACATTTCAGGCATGAATCAGCCCATACGAATGGCTATTTATAGTCATCTCTGCATATTAATCTGGGATAAATAAACCTGTCTCTTGCCTGATACCCAGAAATGTTGAATATTCTGATCTGATATGATTTCTGACCTGTAAGGTTGCCAGCATAATAATCATATACTGTTTAATAATAGACCAGAGGAGAAGTGAGTCTGGTTTCTCTAAGGTTTATTTTTCTCCGTCATGCCCCGATGGAGTTTCGGTTCCTTTGGTCGCCTTTGGCTTGGCTTGCTCAGTTGGGGACACTAACATTATGATCAGAGTTATTCAACTAAATATACAAATAAAATTAATTAATTAGGTCTTATTTAATTCTATAAACTATAATACTGATCTGCAACATTGTCTCTCTATAATAAATTAAATAAGCTGATAACATCACTGTTTACTCCAGAACGACTGTACAGCCAAATCTAATTCTGCTGCAGTATTGTCCTGTTTAACACTGAAGCTGATCTGACACAATCGGCATTGGAGAAGAGCGATATAAATAAAGATGATTGATTAATAAGAGAAGGTGTTTTTGCATAGAAAAAAAGAAGTTACCTTTAAAGGGTTAGTGCACCCAAAAATGATTTCATTAATCACTCCCCTCATGCCGTTGGACACCCGTCAGACCTCCGTTCATCTTCAGAACACAAATGAAGATATTTTAGTGTAAAGCTGAGAAAGGCTTCAGATCGGCCTCCATTGGCATTCAGTCCATTCCCACTCACAAGACCCATAAAGGCCCTAAACACATTGACACAAAGCGACAAAGCGACCATTTTTGTGCACAATAACTTCTCTCGTGGCGTTGTAAAGTGATTGTCCAGCCGCTGTAGTGAGATGGGCTGTGTGTCGATGTGTTTAGGGCCTTTATGGGTCTTGTGAGTGGGAATGGACTGAATGCCAATGGAGGCCTATCTGAAGCCTTTCTCAGCTTTACACTAAAATATCTTCATTTGTGTTCTGAAGATGAACGAAGGTCTGACGGGTGTCCAACGACATGAGGGCGAGTCATTAATGAAAATGTATGGGTGAACTAACCCTTTAAATACAGGAAATGGCGTGTGTGTTGAGCTGATATCCGTGATTTCTCTGCCGTGTTGATTTGACCGGTGTGTGACTGGTGAGCAGCCAGTGTTCCAGTGCTTGCAGTGTGTGATGCTACTGGTCTTGTTTTCATTGGCTATATTTAGACCATGGCCTGCTCCTCTGCAGAATACTAATCAGGACACTGCAAAGCCTCGGCAAGGGTTGAGCGAGGATGGCAAGCGCTAGAATCTCTGCACAGTAAATCTCACACTAATGCTTAATCTGGTGATGTTCACTATCAAACAATCTGACGGGGTTGAAACATCCTTTTCCACAAGACTCTGAATAACATTATGGTGTTCAATAGATTTAACGTAATAGCACTGAGACGTTTAATGTCAAATCTTTTCTATCAAATGTGCTTGTTGTTCTTCCCTTCCTTTATATACGTTCATCCTCCACCATCTCTCTCTTCGGCTTCATCCCTCCTTCATCTTTACACCGCCGTGTCTCTCTTATTCCTCTTCTCTCCTGGACGACTGTAGCAGATGTCAAATTGCAGAATTATTCACAGACATAAAGACGAATGCACATCTGTCCCTGTGTCCTGGCGGGTTCGAGCACGGCCATGCTTGATGCGTGTAGTAAATGGGCGAAGAAAGAGATTTACAACAGGTTTTTCAGTCTCAGAACTATGGCTTGTGGTTTGGAGTTCTGTTGTTGAAAGCAACCCGTTCTCACTCCCAAATATATACACGTACTGAGCCATTTTTTTATGCGTAATGTTCCCCTTTAGAGTCATTTTTCAACACGCAGGTACTCCATTGAGTTCAATGAGAAACCTTTGCCATCATACACAGACGTGTTGGGCACGGGAATGTTATCATCATGATTAAATATATATATTGGCTTTGATTTTTCCATTATGACATGTTGGAGTGTGATTCTCAATTTGATCAGCGCCAGCATCATGTTTTTTACATTTATTTTATTGACACTGTTTAGACACGTTTGAACACGTAACCCCACCCCTAAATGTGTGTGTTATATGATATAAAACACAGGATATAACAGGCAGACTCAACTGCAGGCACAATTTATTAAAAAAGTACAAATATTCCAAATGTCCCGAGGCCAAACGATTGATCTGTGTGAAGAAAATCCCTAAAAGCAATCAGTGTCTCCATCCGCCGAAGATCATGCACACATTCAAAAATTGCCGCCTGACGAAATGTTACGTCAGCTTTAATTGTGAAATTGCATTGGCTCTCATGTGTCTAGTGACCAATGGTGTCATTTTGTATTTTTGATTGTAAAATGTCTCTTGTGTGTCTCGTGACCATGAGTCGGGTGTATCACAGAGCGGTAGGATCATCATTTCAGCGAATAAAACATTAAGATCAACTCTGTTCTTCAGATTAAGATATCGTATATGAGTTCAGAAGACTTGGAATGCCTCATGAGTTAATACTGTTGGTCAGTTTTTGCAATAAATACCAGTGACTGTACTTTAATTGTGGTTTATATTGTTGAGAAGTGGGTAGGTTTAGGCTAGGAGTGGGATAGCTGCTCCAACATAAAAAGTACCCTATAAATATTTATGAAATCATGTCTACTTTTACAAATGCAAAGAATTACATGGGTCTTGATCTAAGGCATTGGGCAAACAACTGAAATCAGTGAAATCAGTATCTGTGTGTTTAAAAGTATTAAAAGTTGGGAGTGAAAACATGTTGCTGAATACATTGATATTATAGGGGTCGTGGTATACTTTTTATTAGTAGTATTTGCAGTTACACTTTATTTCTATGGTCCATTATAGACATTCTTATTCTGTTAACTAAGCAACTCTGTGTCAACTAACTCTCATTAGAGTATTATTAGACTGTAAGGATAGGGTTCGGGTTAGTAGAATAAGTTGACATGTAGCTTCAAAAGTACTTATAGTCAGTAGAATGTCTAAAGTAGACCATCCATTACCTTATTTGCTTTTTTTAGGTCTTGTAATGCTTGTGAAGATTTTTGCATCAAAGATTAAGGCCCTTAAGCCTTTTTTTCTCAATTAGAATGACAACTTTTACACTAACAACAACAGTAAAACTTTACAATATGGTTCCATTAGTTAAAGTTGGTTAATGCAATAAGCAACATGACTTACAATGAACAATGCTTTTTTTTTTTACAGTATTTAATCATATTTGTGAATGTTAGGTAATACAAATACAACTGTTCAATGTTAGTTCATGTTCAGGTCCATCAAACAATACTAACACGTACAACTTTTGCCCCTGGTTTCACAGCCCCAGATTAAAATAAGTGAAAGCAACTTGCACTGATATATATTATATCGTGTCAGCGCCATTGTTTTGTCTGAAGATTAATATTGGTAATGTTTTCTCTAAGGCATGTTTATAAAAGCTACCTAATTGAACTAAGGCCTAATCCTGGCTTAATCTAAACCCTGTCTGTGGAACCAGGCCTTGATTTTAATAATGTTTTAGTACATGTTGAAATTAAATCAGCTAAGAATAAGGAATGCATTTTTTTTTTCATTGTATTTGATGTATATTTTTGTATATTTTGTATATTTTTGTATACATTGTATATTTTTCATTGCATATATAGTATATGAGTGCTTTTTACAATTCAGATGGTTTCAAAGCAGCTTTACAGTGGATACAGTAAAATAATGCAACAAATATAGCTTCGCCTGTAGAGCAGCTCTGGAGAAAACACTGATGGCATCGTCCATCTCAGTTCAGTTCTCATACAATAGTGTCAATGTGGGCGGATCAGAAATATTGTTGAATATTTAGCGTCCCTGTCTGCAAGCCAAAGGCGACAGTGGCAACGTGGCAAGGAACCAAAAGCTCGATCAGGAGACAGAAAAAAACCTGGAAGAAACCAGGCTCAGTTGCTCAGTTCTGTTTATGATTCAGGCAACATTACAGATCAGAAGACAGATTAGATTGGAACATTCAGAATATTTGTCCAGCTCCGACTGGTTGAAGATCGGAGTCATCCCGCCGGAGACGGGTTTATTGAGGATGGCGTGTTGATGAGGCCGTCACAGGGGAGAGTCCAGTTGACACGGTCTGTATTGTACACTGCAAAAAATGCTTTTCTTACTTAGTATTTTTGTCTTGTTTCTAGTCAAAATTTCAAAAGATTCTTACATCAAGAAACATTTACTGGACAAGTAAACATTATTGTCTTGTTTTGGGGAAAAAATAACTCAAAATGAAGAGAGTTTTTGCTTAAAATAAGATAATAATCTGCCAGTGGGGTGAGAAAAATAATCTTGTTTTAAAATTATTTTGCTTACCCAACTGGCGGATTATGTTTACTGCAGTCATCCGGCTTGGATCCGGCCGACTGCAGTAAACCTTGTGATAAACAGAGAGACTAACATTAGCGTAGATGCCACTCTTCATGATGTGACGAGTACATCAGCTGTTATGGGAAGTGTTCCCGTTTCCGGCTGATCTAGTTAATGCAGATCAAACCAATCATTTAACTGATTTGAATAATATAAATTGATAATGTTGTGTGTGTATGCCATAGTAAAGAGATGTGTTTTTAGTCTAGATTTAAACTGACAGAGTGTGTCTGCTTCACGAACAATGCTAGGAAGACATTTCTAGGAGCTAAATAGGAAAAGGATCGACCGCCTGCAGTTGATTTAGATATTCTAGGTATTATAGGGTGACCATATTTTGTTTACTGAAAACCAGGACACTCTGGCCGGCAATGAAATACTCAAATGATATTTGAAGTAAATCCTTATTCATTTCAATGCATCTGAAGTTTGACCGCTCTGTATGGATAGAAAAATTATATCTTAGGGCCAGGACAGGACTTGGAAAAAAAGAGCATTTGGTCACCCTATAAGGTATTATCAACTGGCCAGGATTTTAAGATCGCAATAATGTGTTAAAAGCTTGCTTAAGTATTCGGGAGCTAA